>NC_059441.1:7532858-7667858 GCF_021028975.2 Sphaerodactylus townsendi
GGGGGGGGGGTGGGGGGGGGGGGGGGTGGGGGGGGGGGGGGGTGGGGGGGGGGGGGGGTGGGGGGGGGGGGGGGTGGGGGGGGGGGGGGGTGGGGGGGGGGGGGGGTGGGGGGGGGGGGGGGTGGGGGGGGGGGGGGGTGGGGGGGGGGGGGGGTGGGGGGGGGGGGGGGTGGGGGGGGGGGGGGGTGGGGGGGGGGGGGGGTGGGGGGGGGGGGGGGTGGGGGGGGGGGGGGGTGGGGGGGGGGGGGGGTGGGGGGGGGGGGGGGTGGGGGGGGGGGGGGGTGGGGGGGGGGGGGGGTGGGGGGGGGGGGGGGTGGGGGGGGGGGGGGGTGGGGGGGGGGGGGGGTGGGGGGGGGGGGGGGTGGGGGGGGGGGGGGGTGGGGGGGGGGGGGGGTGGGGGGGGGGGGGGGTGGGGGGGGGGGGGGGTGGGGGGGGGGGGGGGTGGGGGGGGGGGGGGGTGGGGGGGGGGGGGGGTGGGGGGGGGGGGGGGTGGGGGGGGGGGGGGGTGGGGGGGGGGGGGGGTGGGGGGGGGGGGGGGTGGGGGGGGGGGGGGGTGGGGGGGGGGGGGGGTGGGGGGGGGGGGGGGTGGGGGGGGGGGGGGGTGGGGGGGGGGGGGGGTGGGGGGGGGGGGGGGTGGGGGGGGGGGGGGGTGGGGGGGGGGGGGGGTGGGGGGGGGGGGGGGTGGGGGGGGGGGGGGGTGGGGGGGGGGGGGGGTGGGGGGGGGGGGGGGTGGGGGGGGGGGGGGGTGGGGGGGGGGGGGGGTGGGGGGGGGGGGGGGTGGGGGGGGGGGGGGGTGGGGGGGGGGGGGGGTGGGGGGGGGGGGGGGTGGGGGGGGGGGGGGGTGGGGGGGGGGGGGGGTGGGGGGGGGGGGGGGTGGGGGGGGGGGGGGGTGGGGGGGGGGGGGGGTGGGGGGGGGGGGGGGTGGGGGGGGGGGGGGGTGGGGGGGGGGGGGGGTGGGGGGGGGGGGGGGTGGGGGGGGGGGGGGGTGGGGGGGGGGGGGGGTGGGGGGGGGGGGGGGTGGGGGGGGGGGGGGGTGGGGGGGGGGGGGGGTGGGGGGGGGGGGGGGTGGGGGGGGGGGGGGGTGGGGGGGGGGGGGGGTGGGGGGGGGGGGGGGTGGGGGGGGGGGGGGGTGGGGGGGGGGGGGGGTGGGGGGGGGGGGGGGTGGGGGGGGGGGGGGGTGGGGGGGGGGGGGGGTGGGGGGGGGGGGGGGTGGGGGGGGGGGGGGGTGGGGGGGGGGGGGGGTGGGGGGGGGGGGGGGTGGGGGGGGGGGGGGGTGGGGGGGGGGGGGGGTGGGGGGGGGGGGGGGTGGGGGGGGGGGGGGGTGGGGGGGGGGGGGGGTGGGGGGGGGGGGGGGTGGGGGGGGGGGGGGGTGGGGGGGGGGGGGGGTGGGGGGGGGGGGGGGTGGGGGGGGGGGGGGGTGGGGGGGGGGGGGGGTGGGGGGGGGGGGGGGTGGGGGGGGGGGGGGGTGGGGGGGGGGGGGGGTGGGGGGGGGGGGGGGTGGGGGGGGGGGGGGGTGGGGGGGGGGGGGGGTGGGGGGGGGGGGGGGTGGGGGGGGGGGGGGGTGGGGGGGGGGGGGGGTGGGGGGGGGGGGGGGTGGGGGGGGGGGGGGGTGGGGGGGGGGGGGGGTGGGGGGGGGGGGGGGTGGGGGGGGGGGGGGGTGGGGGGGGGGGGGGGTGGGGGGGGGGGGGGGTGGGGGGGGGGGGGGGTGGGGGGGGGGGGGGGTGGGGGGGGGGGGGGGTGGGGGGGGGGGGGGGTGGGGGGGGGGGGGGGTGGGGGGGGGGGGGGGTGGGGGGGGGGGGGGGTGGGGGGGGGGGGGGGTGGGGGGGGGGGGGGGTGGGGGGGGGGGGGGGTGGGGGGGGGGGGGGGTGGGGGGGGGGGGGGGTGGGGGGGGGGGGGGGTGGGGGGGGGGGGGGGTGGGGGGGGGGGGGGGTGGGGGGGGGGGGGGGTGGGGGGGGGGGGGGGTGGGGGGGGGGGGGGGTGGGGGGGGGGGGGGGTGGGGGGGGGGGGGGGTGGGGGGGGGGGGGGGTGGGGGGGGGGGGGGGTGGGGGGGGGGGGGGGTGGGGGGGGGGGGGGGTGGGGGGGGGGGGGGGTGGGGGGGGGGGGGGGTGGGGGGGGGGGGGGGTGGGGGGGGGGGGGGGTGGGGGGGGGGGGGGGTGGGGGGGGGGGGGGGTGGGGGGGGGGGGGGGTGGGGGGGGGGGGGGGTGGGGGGGGGGGGGGGTGGGGGGGGGGGGGGGTGGGGGGGGGGGGGGGTGGGGGGGGGGGGGGGTGGGGGGGGGGGGGGGTGGGGGGGGGGGGGGGTGGGGGGGGGGGGGGGTGGGGGGGGGGGGGGGTGGGGGGGGGGGGGGGTGGGGGGGGGGGGGGGTGGGGGGGGGGGGGGGTGGGGGGGGGGGGGGGTGGGGGGGGGGGGGGGTGGGGGGGGGGGGGGGTGGGGGGGGGGGGGGGTGGGGGGGGGGGGGGGTGGGGGGGGGGGGGGGTGGGGGGGGGGGGGGGTGGGGGGGGGGGGGGGTGGGGGGGGGGGGGGGTGGGGGGGGGGGGGGGTGGGGGGGGGGGGGGGTGGGGGGGGGGGGGGGTGGGGGGGGGGGGGGGTGGGGGGGGGGGGGGGTGGGGGGGGGGGGGGGTGGGGGGGGGGGGGGGTGGGGGGGGGGGGGGGTGGGGGGGGGGGGGGGTGGGGGGGGGGGGGGGTGGGGGGGGGGGGGGGTGGGGGGGGGGGGGGGTGGGGGGGGGGGGGGGTGGGGGGGGGGGGGGGTGGGGGGGGGGGGGGGTGGGGGGGGGGGGGGGTGGGGGGGGGGGGGGGTGGGGGGGGGGGGGGGTGGGGGGGGGGGGGGGTGGGGGGGGGGGGGGGTGGGGGGGGGGGGGGGTGGGGGGGGGGGGGGGTGGGGGGGGGGGGGGGTGGGGGGGGGGGGGGGTGGGGGGGGGGGGGGGTGGGGGGGGGGGGGGGTGGGGGGGGGGGGGGGTGGGGGGGGGGGGGGGTGGGGGGGGGGGGGGGTGGGGGGGGGGGGGGGTGGGGGGGGGGGGGGGTGGGGGGGGGGGGGGGTGGGGGGGGGGGGGGGTGGGGGGGGGGGGGGGTGGGGGGGGGGGGGGGTGGGGGGGGGGGGGGGTGGGGGGGGGGGGGGGTGGGGGGGGGGGGGGGTGGGGGGGGGGGGGGGTGGGGGGGGGGGGGGGTGGGGGGGGGGGGGGGTGGGGGGGGGGGGGGGTGGGGGGGGGGGGGGGTGGGGGGGGGGGGGGGTGGGGGGGGGGGGGGGTGGGGGGGGGGGGGGGTGGGGGGGGGGGGGGGTGGGGGGGGGGGGGGGTGGGGGGGGGGGGGGGTGGGGGGGGGGGGGGGTGGGGGGGGGGGGGGGTGGGGGGGGGGGGGGGTGGGGGGGGGGGGGGGTGGGGGGGGGGGGGGGTGGGGGGGGGGGGGGGTGGGGGGGGGGGGGGGTGGGGGGGGGGGGGGGTGGGGGGGGGGGGGGGTGGGGGGGGGGGGGGGTGGGGGGGGGGGGGGGTGGGGGGGGGGGGGGGTGGGGGGGGGGGGGGGTGGGGGGGGGGGGGGGTGGGGGGGGGGGGGGGTGGGGGGGGGGGGGGGTGGGGGGGGGGGGGGGTGGGGGGGGGGGGGGGTGGGGGGGGGGGGGGGTGGGGGGGGGGGGGGGTGGGGGGGGGGGGGGGTGGGGGGGGGGGGGGGTGGGGGGGGGGGGGGGTGGGGGGGGGGGGGGGTGGGGGGGGGGGGGGGTGGGGGGGGGGGGGGGTGGGGGGGGGGGGGGGTGGGGGGGGGGGGGGGTGGGGGGGGGGGGGGGTGGGGGGGGGGGGGGGTGGGGGGGGGGGGGGGTGGGGGGGGGGGGGGGTGGGGGGGGGGGGGGGTGGGGGGGGGGGGGGGTGGGGGGGGGGGGGGGTGGGGGGGGGGGGGGGTGGGGGGGGGGGGGGGTGGGGGGGGGGGGGGGTGGGGGGGGGGGGGGGTGGGGGGGGGGGGGGGTGGGGGGGGGGGGGGGTGGGGGGGGGGGGGGGTGGGGGGGGGGGGGGGTGGGGGGGGGGGGGGGTGGGGGGGGGGGGGGGTGGGGGGGGGGGGGGGTGGGGGGGGGGGGGGGTGGGGGGGGGGGGGGGTGGGGGGGGGGGGGGGTGGGGGGGGGGGGGGGTGGGGGGGGGGGGGGGTGGGGGGGGGGGGGGGTGGGGGGGGGGGGGGGTGGGGGGGGGGGGGGGTGGGGGGGGGGGGGGGTGGGGGGGGGGGGGGGTGGGGGGGGGGGGGGGTGGGGGGGGGGGGGGGTGGGGGGGGGGGGGGGTGGGGGGGGGGGGGGGTGGGGGGGGGGGGGGGTGGGGGGGGGGGGGGGTGGGGGGGGGGGGGGGTGGGGGGGGGGGGGGGTGGGGGGGGGGGGGGGTGGGGGGGGGGGGGGGTGGGGGGGGGGGGGGGTGGGGGGGGGGGGGGGTGGGGGGGGGGGGGGGTGGGGGGGGGGGGGGGTGGGGGGGGGGGGGGGTGGGGGGGGGGGGGGGTGGGGGGGGGGGGGGGTGGGGGGGGGGGGGGGTGGGGGGGGGGGGGGGTGGGGGGGGGGGGGGGTGGGGGGGGGGGGGGGTGGGGGGGGGGGGGGGTGGGGGGGGGGGGGGGTGGGGGGGGGGGGGGGTGGGGGGGGGGGGGGGTGGGGGGGGGGGGGGGTGGGGGGGGGGGGGGGTGGGGGGGGGGGGGGGTGGGGGGGGGGGGGGGTGGGGGGGGGGGGGGGTGGGGGGGGGGGGGGGTGGGGGGGGGGGGGGGTGGGGGGGGGGGGGGGTGGGGGGGGGGGGGGGTGGGGGGGGGGGGGGGTGGGGGGGGGGGGGGGTGGGGGGGGGGGGGGGTGGGGGGGGGGGGGGGTGGGGGGGGGGGGGGGTGGGGGGGGGGGGGGGTGGGGGGGGGGGGGGGTGGGGGGGGGGGGGGGTGGGGGGGGGGGGGGGTGGGGGGGGGGGGGGGTGGGGGGGGGGGGGGGTGGGGGGGGGGGGGGGTGGGGGGGGGGGGGGGTGGGGGGGGGGGGGGGTGGGGGGGGGGGGGGGTGGGGGGGGGGGGGGGTGGGGGGGGGGGGGGGTGGGGGGGGGGGGGGGTGGGGGGGGGGGGGGGTGGGGGGGGGGGGGGGTGGGGGGGGGGGGGGGTGGGGGGGGGGGGGGGTGGGGGGGGGGGGGGGTGGGGGGGGGGGGGGGTGGGGGGGGGGGGGGGTGGGGGGGGGGGGGGGTGGGGGGGGGGGGGGGTGGGGGGGGGGGGGGGTGGGGGGGGGGGGGGGTGGGGGGGGGGGGGGGTGGGGGGGGGGGGGGGTGGGGGGGGGGGGGGGTGGGGGGGGGGGGGGGTGGGGGGGGGGGGGGGTGGGGGGGGGGGGGGGTGGGGGGGGGGGGGGGTGGGGGGGGGGGGGGGTGGGGGGGGGGGGGGGTGGGGGGGGGGGGGGGTGGGGGGGGGGGGGGGTGGGGGGGGGGGGGGGTGGGGGGGGGGGGGGGTGGGGGGGGGGGGGGGTGGGGGGGGGGGGGGGTGGGGGGGGGGGGGGGTGGGGGGGGGGGGGGGTGGGGGGGGGGGGGGGTGGGGGGGGGGGGGGGTGGGGGGGGGGGGGGGTGGGGGGGGGGGGGGGTGGGGGGGGGGGGGGGTGGGGGGGGGGGGGGGTGGGGGGGGGGGGGGGTGGGGGGGGGGGGGGGTGGGGGGGGGGGGGGGTGGGGGGGGGGGGGGGTGGGGGGGGGGGGGGGTGGGGGGGGGGGGGGGTGGGGGGGGGGGGGGGTGGGGGGGGGGGGGGGTGGGGGGGGGGGGGGGTGGGGGGGGGGGGGGGTGGGGGGGGGGGGGGGTGGGGGGGGGGGGGGGTGGGGGGGGGGGGGGGTGGGGGGGGGGGGGGGTGGGGGGGGGGGGGGGTGGGGGGGGGGGGGGGTGGGGGGGGGGGGGGGTGGGGGGGGGGGGGGGTGGGGGGGGGGGGGGGTGGGGGGGGGGGGGGGTGGGGGGGGGGGGGGGTGGGGGGGGGGGGGGGTGGGGGGGGGGGGGGGTGGGGGGGGGGGGGGGTGGGGGGGGGGGGGGGTGGGGGGGGGGGGGGGTGGGGGGGGGGGGGGGTGGGGGGGGGGGGGGGTGGGGGGGGGGGGGGGTGGGGGGGGGGGGGGGTGGGGGGGGGGGGGGGTGGGGGGGGGGGGGGGTGGGGGGGGGGGGGGGTGGGGGGGGGGGGGGGTGGGGGGGGGGGGGGGTGGGGGGGGGGGGGGGTGGGGGGGGGGGGGGGTGGGGGGGGGGGGGGGTGGGGGGGGGGGGGGGTGGGGGGGGGGGGGGGTGGGGGGGGGGGGGGGTGGGGGGGGGGGGGGGTGGGGGGGGGGGGGGGTGGGGGGGGGGGGGGGTGGGGGGGGGGGGGGGTGGGGGGGGGGGGGGGTGGGGGGGGGGGGGGGTGGGGGGGGGGGGGGGTGGGGGGGGGGGGGGGTGGGGGGGGGGGGGGGTGGGGGGGGGGGGGGGTGGGGGGGGGGGGGGGTGGGGGGGGGGGGGGGTGGGGGGGGGGGGGGGTGGGGGGGGGGGGGGGTGGGGGGGGGGGGGGGTGGGGGGGGGGGGGGGTGGGGGGGGGGGGGGGTGGGGGGGGGGGGGGGTGGGGGGGGGGGGGGGTGGGGGGGGGGGGGGGTGGGGGGGGGGGGGGGTGGGGGGGGGGGGGGGTGGGGGGGGGGGGGGGTGGGGGGGGGGGGGGGTGGGGGGGGGGGGGGGTGGGGGGGGGGGGGGGTGGGGGGGGGGGGGGGTGGGGGGGGGGGGGGGTGGGGGGGGGGGGGGGTGGGGGGGGGGGGGGGTGGGGGGGGGGGGGGGTGGGGGGGGGGGGGGGTGGGGGGGGGGGGGGGTGGGGGGGGGGGGGGGTGGGGGGGGGGGGGGGTGGGGGGGGGGGGGGGTGGGGGGGGGGGGGGGTGGGGGGGGGGGGGGGTGGGGGGGGGGGGGGGTGGGGGGGGGGGGGGGTGGGGGGGGGGGGGGGTGGGGGGGGGGGGGGGTGGGGGGGGGGGGGGGTGGGGGGGGGGGGGGGTGGGGGGGGGGGGGGGTGGGGGGGGGGGGGGGTGGGGGGGGGGGGGGGTGGGGGGGGGGGGGGGTGGGGGGGGGGGGGGGTGGGGGGGGGGGGGGGTGGGGGGGGGGGGGGGTGGGGGGGGGGGGGGGTGGGGGGGGGGGGGGGTGGGGGGGGGGGGGGGTGGGGGGGGGGGGGGGTGGGGGGGGGGGGGGGTGGGGGGGGGGGGGGGTGGGGGGGGGGGGGGGTGGGGGGGGGGGGGGGTGGGGGGGGGGGGGGGTGGGGGGGGGGGGGGGTGGGGGGGGGGGGGGGTGGGGGGGGGGGGGGGTGGGGGGGGGGGGGGGTGGGGGGGGGGGGGGGTGGGGGGGGGGGGGGGTGGGGGGGGGGGGGGGTGGGGGGGGGGGGGGGTGGGGGGGGGGGGGGGTGGGGGGGGGGGGGGGTGGGGGGGGGGGGGGGTGGGGGGGGGGGGGGGTGGGGGGGGGGGGGGGTGGGGGGGGGGGGGGGTGGGGGGGGGGGGGGGTGGGGGGGGGGGGGGGTGGGGGGGGGGGGGGGTGGGGGGGGGGGGGGGTGGGGGGGGGGGGGGGTGGGGGGGGGGGGGGGTGGGGGGGGGGGGGGGTGGGGGGGGGGGGGGGTGGGGGGGGGGGGGGGTGGGGGGGGGGGGGGGTGGGGGGGGGGGGGGGTGGGGGGGGGGGGGGGTGGGGGGGGGGGGGGGTGGGGGGGGGGGGGGGTGGGGGGGGGGGGGGGTGGGGGGGGGGGGGGGTGGGGGGGGGGGGGGGTGGGGGGGGGGGGGGGTGGGGGGGGGGGGGGGTGGGGGGGGGGGGGGGTGGGGGGGGGGGGGGGTGGGGGGGGGGGGGGGTGGGGGGGGGGGGGGGTGGGGGGGGGGGGGGGTGGGGGGGGGGGGGGGTGGGGGGGGGGGGGGGTGGGGGGGGGGGGGGGTGGGGGGGGGGGGGGGTGGGGGGGGGGGGGGGTGGGGGGGGGGGGGGGTGGGGGGGGGGGGGGGTGGGGGGGGGGGGGGGTGGGGGGGGGGGGGGGTGGGGGGGGGGGGGGGTGGGGGGGGGGGGGGGTGGGGGGGGGGGGGGGTGGGGGGGGGGGGGGGTGGGGGGGGGGGGGGGTGGGGGGGGGGGGGGGTGGGGGGGGGGGGGGGTGGGGGGGGGGGGGGGTGGGGGGGGGGGGGGGTGGGGGGGGGGGGGGGTGGGGGGGGGGGGGGGTGGGGGGGGGGGGGGGTGGGGGGGGGGGGGGGTGGGGGGGGGGGGGGGTGGGGGGGGGGGGGGGTGGGGGGGGGGGGGGGTGGGGGGGGGGGGGGGTGGGGGGGGGGGGGGGTGGGGGGGGGGGGGGGTGGGGGGGGGGGGGGGTGGGGGGGGGGGGGGGTGGGGGGGGGGGGGGGTGGGGGGGGGGGGGGGTGGGGGGGGGGGGGGGTGGGGGGGGGGGGGGGTGGGGGGGGGGGGGGGTGGGGGGGGGGGGGGGTGGGGGGGGGGGGGGGTGGGGGGGGGGGGGGGTGGGGGGGGGGGGGGGTGGGGGGGGGGGGGGGTGGGGGGGGGGGGGGGTGGGGGGGGGGGGGGGTGGGGGGGGGGGGGGGTGGGGGGGGGGGGGGGTGGGGGGGGGGGGGGGTGGGGGGGGGGGGGGGTGGGGGGGGGGGGGGGTGGGGGGGGGGGGGGGTGGGGGGGGGGGGGGGTGGGGGGGGGGGGGGGTGGGGGGGGGGGGGGGTGGGGGGGGGGGGGGGTGGGGGGGGGGGGGGGTGGGGGGGGGGGGGGGTGGGGGGGGGGGGGGGTGGGGGGGGGGGGGGGTGGGGGGGGGGGGGGGTGGGGGGGGGGGGGGGTGGGGGGGGGGGGGGGTGGGGGGGGGGGGGGGTGGGGGGGGGGGGGGGTGGGGGGGGGGGGGGGTGGGGGGGGGGGGGGGTGGGGGGGGGGGGGGGTGGGGGGGGGGGGGGGTGGGGGGGGGGGGGGGTGGGGGGGGGGGGGGGTGGGGGGGGGGGGGGGTGGGGGGGGGGGGGGGTGGGGGGGGGGGGGGGTGGGGGGGGGGGGGGGTGGGGGGGGGGGGGGGTGGGGGGGGGGGGGGGTGGGGGGGGGGGGGGGTGGGGGGGGGGGGGGGTGGGGGGGGGGGGGGGTGGGGGGGGGGGGGGGTGGGGGGGGGGGGGGGTGGGGGGGGGGGGGGGTGGGGGGGGGGGGGGGTGGGGGGGGGGGGGGGTGGGGGGGGGGGGGGGTGGGGGGGGGGGGGGGTGGGGGGGGGGGGGGGTGGGGGGGGGGGGGGGTGGGGGGGGGGGGGGGTGGGGGGGGGGGGGGGTGGGGGGGGGGGGGGGTGGGGGGGGGGGGGGGTGGGGGGGGGGGGGGGTGGGGGGGGGGGGGGGTGGGGGGGGGGGGGGGTGGGGGGGGGGGGGGGTGGGGGGGGGGGGGGGTGGGGGGGGGGGGGGGTGGGGGGGGGGGGGGGTGGGGGGGGGGGGGGGTGGGGGGGGGGGGGGGTGGGGGGGGGGGGGGGTGGGGGGGGGGGGGGGTGGGGGGGGGGGGGGGTGGGGGGGGGGGGGGGTGGGGGGGGGGGGGGGTGGGGGGGGGGGGGGGTGGGGGGGGGGGGGGGTGGGGGGGGGGGGGGGTGGGGGGGGGGGGGGGTGGGGGGGGGGGGGGGTGGGGGGGGGGGGGGGTGGGGGGGGGGGGGGGTGGGGGGGGGGGGGGGTGGGGGGGGGGGGGGGTGGGGGGGGGGGGGGGTGGGGGGGGGGGGGGGTGGGGGGGGGGGGGGGTGGGGGGGGGGGGGGGTGGGGGGGGGGGGGGGTGGGGGGGGGGGGGGGTGGGGGGGGGGGGGGGTGGGGGGGGGGGGGGGTGGGGGGGGGGGGGGGTGGGGGGGGGGGGGGGTGGGGGGGGGGGGGGGTGGGGGGGGGGGGGGGTGGGGGGGGGGGGGGGTGGGGGGGGGGGGGGGTGGGGGGGGGGGGGGGTGGGGGGGGGGGGGGGTGGGGGGGGGGGGGGGTGGGGGGGGGGGGGGGTGGGGGGGGGGGGGGGTGGGGGGGGGGGGGGGTGGGGGGGGGGGGGGGTGGGGGGGGGGGGGGGTGGGGGGGGGGGGGGGTGGGGGGGGGGGGGGGTGGGGGGGGGGGGGGGTGGGGGGGGGGGGGGGTGGGGGGGGGGGGGGGTGGGGGGGGGGGGGGGTGGGGGGGGGGGGGGGTGGGGGGGGGGGGGGGTGGGGGGGGGGGGGGGTGGGGGGGGGGGGGGGTGGGGGGGGGGGGGGGTGGGGGGGGGGGGGGGTGGGGGGGGGGGGGGGTGGGGGGGGGGGGGGGTGGGGGGGGGGGGGGGTGGGGGGGGGGGGGGGTGGGGGGGGGGGGGGGTGGGGGGGGGGGGGGGTGGGGGGGGGGGGGGGTGGGGGGGGGGGGGGGTGGGGGGGGGGGGGGGTGGGGGGGGGGGGGGGTGGGGGGGGGGGGGGGTGGGGGGGGGGGGGGGTGGGGGGGGGGGGGGGTGGGGGGGGGGGGGGGTGGGGGGGGGGGGGGGTGGGGGGGGGGGGGGGTGGGGGGGGGGGGGGGTGGGGGGGGGGGGGGGTGGGGGGGGGGGGGGGTGGGGGGGGGGGGGGGTGGGGGGGGGGGGGGGTGGGGGGGGGGGGGGGTGGGGGGGGGGGGGGGTGGGGGGGGGGGGGGGTGGGGGGGGGGGGGGGTGGGGGGGGGGGGGGGTGGGGGGGGGGGGGGGTGGGGGGGGGGGGGGGTGGGGGGGGGGGGGGGTGGGGGGGGGGGGGGGTGGGGGGGGGGGGGGGTGGGGGGGGGGGGGGGTGGGGGGGGGGGGGGGTGGGGGGGGGGGGGGGTGGGGGGGGGGGGGGGTGGGGGGGGGGGGGGGTGGGGGGGGGGGGGGGTGGGGGGGGGGGGGGGTGGGGGGGGGGGGGGGTGGGGGGGGGGGGGGGTGGGGGGGGGGGGGGGTGGGGGGGGGGGGGGGTGGGGGGGGGGGGGGGTGGGGGGGGGGGGGGGTGGGGGGGGGGGGGGGTGGGGGGGGGGGGGGGTGGGGGGGGGGGGGGGTGGGGGGGGGGGGGGGTGGGGGGGGGGGGGGGTGGGGGGGGGGGGGGGTGGGGGGGGGGGGGGGTGGGGGGGGGGGGGGGTGGGGGGGGGGGGGGGTGGGGGGGGGGGGGGGTGGGGGGGGGGGGGGGTGGGGGGGGGGGGGGGTGGGGGGGGGGGGGGGTGGGGGGGGGGGGGGGTGGGGGGGGGGGGGGGTGGGGGGGGGGGGGGGTGGGGGGGGGGGGGGGTGGGGGGGGGGGGGGGTGGGGGGGGGGGGGGGTGGGGGGGGGGGGGGGTGGGGGGGGGGGGGGGTGGGGGGGGGGGGGGGTGGGGGGGGGGGGGGGTGGGGGGGGGGGGGGGTGGGGGGGGGGGGGGGTGGGGGGGGGGGGGGGTGGGGGGGGGGGGGGGTGGGGGGGGGGGGGGGTGGGGGGGGGGGGGGGTGGGGGGGGGGGGGGGTGGGGGGGGGGGGGGGTGGGGGGGGGGGGGGGTGGGGGGGGGGGGGGGTGGGGGGGGGGGGGGGTGGGGGGGGGGGGGGGTGGGGGGGGGGGGGGGTGGGGGGGGGGGGGGGTGGGGGGGGGGGGGGGTGGGGGGGGGGGGGGGTGGGGGGGGGGGGGGGTGGGGGGGGGGGGGGGTGGGGGGGGGGGGGGGTGGGGGGGGGGGGGGGTGGGGGGGGGGGGGGGTGGGGGGGGGGGGGGGTGGGGGGGGGGGGGGGTGGGGGGGGGGGGGGGTGGGGGGGGGGGGGGGTGGGGGGGGGGGGGGGTGGGGGGGGGGGGGGGTGGGGGGGGGGGGGGGTGGGGGGGGGGGGGGGTGGGGGGGGGGGGGGGTGGGGGGGGGGGGGGGTGGGGGGGGGGGGGGGTGGGGGGGGGGGGGGGTGGGGGGGGGGGGGGGTGGGGGGGGGGGGGGGTGGGGGGGGGGGGGGGTGGGGGGGGGGGGGGGTGGGGGGGGGGGGGGGTGGGGGGGGGGGGGGGTGGGGGGGGGGGGGGGTGGGGGGGGGGGGGGGTGGGGGGGGGGGGGGGTGGGGGGGGGGGGGGGTGGGGGGGGGGGGGGGTGGGGGGGGGGGGGGGTGGGGGGGGGGGGGGGTGGGGGGGGGGGGGGGTGGGGGGGGGGGGGGGTGGGGGGGGGGGGGGGTGGGGGGGGGGGGGGGTGGGGGGGGGGGGGGGTGGGGGGGGGGGGGGGTGGGGGGGGGGGGGGGTGGGGGGGGGGGGGGGTGGGGGGGGGGGGGGGTGGGGGGGGGGGGGGGTGGGGGGGGGGGGGGGTGGGGGGGGGGGGGGGTGGGGGGGGGGGGGGGTGGGGGGGGGGGGGGGTGGGGGGGGGGGGGGGTGGGGGGGGGGGGGGGTGGGGGGGGGGGGGGGTGGGGGGGGGGGGGGGTGGGGGGGGGGGGGGGTGGGGGGGGGGGGGGGTGGGGGGGGGGGGGGGTGGGGGGGGGGGGGGGTGGGGGGGGGGGGGGGTGGGGGGGGGGGGGGGTGGGGGGGGGGGGGGGTGGGGGGGGGGGGGGGTGGGGGGGGGGGGGGGTGGGGGGGGGGGGGGGTGGGGGGGGGGGGGGGTGGGGGGGGGGGGGGGTGGGGGGGGGGGGGGGTGGGGGGGGGGGGGGGTGGGGGGGGGGGGGGGTGGGGGGGGGGGGGGGTGGGGGGGGGGGGGGGTGGGGGGGGGGGGGGGTGGGGGGGGGGGGGGGTGGGGGGGGGGGGGGGTGGGGGGGGGGGGGGGTGGGGGGGGGGGGGGGTGGGGGGGGGGGGGGGTGGGGGGGGGGGGGGGTGGGGGGGGGGGGGGGTGGGGGGGGGGGGGGGTGGGGGGGGGGGGGGGTGAAACTGGGAGCGCCCCAGAAGGCAGTGCGGCAGCCTTCCAAAAATCGGGAGAATCAAAAAACCACGCGGGACAAATTGCTCAAAAGCGGGACTGTCCCACCAAAAGCGGGACGTCTGGTCACCTTGATATAAATCCAAACTCTTCTTCTTCTTTTCTATTTCTGGAGAACTCAGGTTTCCACTTCAAGCCAACTAAAGTTCTTATGATGCCGCTCTTACAAAGCAACATTGCCTTCCCATGGAGCAGGTGCTTTCGACTTGCTCTCTCTGGTTTTTGTCCCGGTTTATCGATCAGGACCCAGAGAACTTGCAGCAAGGGTCAGACAGCACAGTTGTTCTAAGCAGTCCAAGGCCTGTCCTTCCTAATTGGCAAGGTTGTCAACCTCCAGGCAGTGCCTGGAGATCTCCTGGAATGACAACTGTTCTCTAGAAGACAGTTGATCAGAGATCATGTTCCTTGGAGAAAATGGCTGCTTTGGAGGATGAACTCTAGGGCGTTGTACTCTGCTGAGGTCTCCCCCCTCCCCAAATCCAGAGGTGGGATCCAGTAGGTTCTCACCAGTTCCCGAGAGGGGGTTACTAATGATTTGTGTGTGCCGAGAGGGGGTTACTAGCTGGGTCCGCTTTTCCGCCTCCACGCCCTTGCCTCCCCGAGAGGCATCCTGCCTTTGAACGTGAAGGTTCCATATAGCAATTGCGACTAATAATGTAACTCCCTGAACTGGGTTAATCCCTTTCAGGTCCTGCAATTCATTGATCCTCAGCCTTCGTGCCTTTTATCTCACCAGTCTCTATCAAAGGACCTGTGTGTTTCACCATTGCTGTGTTCAGATTTGTGAGTTGGGGCATTTTCTATAATGTGATGATGATTTAGAAATGACCTGGTGCAAAAAGAATGGGGGGGGGTCGTGGTGGGGTGGCTGCCCATGGGGGGGGGCATGCAACTCAGGTTTTGCCCAGGGCTCAGGTTTGCCTAGGTACGCCTCTGCCCCCTTTGCTGAGGGGGGGCTGGTGAGGGAAGCTGTTACTAAAATTTCCCCTGCTTTCCCCCTCTGTGGAACGGACGCCAGCCCAGCAAAAGGCTTCTCGTAAGTCTGCCAGCAGTTTCTCCCTTGTCTATTGCTTTTCCTATAAGCAAAAATCAAATTGCACTCCGTCTCCTAATTTTTTCCCTCCTCAGGGAGAGATCTCCCCTAAGAAGCAATCCACAAAAATGTATGCATCGTAAATTTAGAAGAAGCATAATGACTTAATGCCACTGAAAGGGCTACTTAGTCCCTCTCCATTTCAGCAAGTTATATTTTTAAACATAAAAATGTTCCCATATAATGATATAAATACCAGCATTGTGTTTTGCACATTGCAGACAACAAAAAGAGAACAGATGGAGATTGCCAGAGGTGAGAGAAGGAAGAGGTTTTTGACGTACTCAACCTTCATCACGTTTCAAAAAGGATGCTTATTTTCAGGCCAAAAGGAGACATTTCTTTTAAAATATTTATCAGAGTTATTTAAACAGTAGAGAAATTACAGAGTGTGCAACATAGTGATTAGAGGAGTGGTTCTCAACCTTCCTAATGCCGTGACCCTTTAATACAGTTCCTCGTGTTGTGGTGACCCCCAACCCTAACATTTATCCATTTTACAGATGGAGAACACTGATGCAGAGAGGCGACCCCTATGAAAGGGTTGTTCGACCCCCAAAGGGGTCCCGACCCACTGGTTGAGAACCCCTGGGTTAGAGTGGTCTAGTATCTGAGAGAGGTGGGAATCCCTGTCGTGGAAGTTCACTGGATGACATTTGGCCAGTCGTACATTCAGTCTAACCTTCCTCACAGGGTTGTTGTGACGATAAGTTTGCATGCAGGGTGTAAATAAATAAAATAATACAAAAATAATGTAAAGATAACAACTTCAGGAGGATAGCAGTTGTGCTTCTGCTAGAACAAGAACAGCTCTTGTGGCACTTCAGATTTATAACATTGTATTGAAGCCTAAACTTCCAGGAACGGGGATCTACTTGCATCTGAAGAAGTGTGCTCTTGTCCACAAAACGATATGCCGGAGGAAAACTGTGTGAGTCTTTAATACATGGTATATATCTTCTGCTACCCACGCAGGAAATGGCTCACCAGTCAAAAAGCTAACGGTTCCGCAGACCCTTTTCAATTACAATCCCCACTCCAGCCACAACCAAACAGATTTTAATTATCCCAGCCGATTCCTAACATTGCTTTTCTCTCGCTTCACCAAATCCTGCCCCCAATGTGAGGCTGAACCAAACACCAAGTGACCTGACATGAAGCAACCAACAGACACGATATCATAGCACGGAGGAAACGAGATGACCACTCGGGACAGAACCACTCAGCCCTCAAACAGTTAAGACGGAGCAACTGAGTCAGCATTTGGCAAATCCCATCAGCTCAGCAGCCCATCAGGTGGCCGAAACAAAAGCCAGACAACGCCATGCTTAAATAAATCACAAAACCCATGCATTAGGATGATTAAAATTAAATGAAAAGTCAAGGGCTCCTTTGATGCAATCCATCAAGCGCTGTTGCCACGCAACCAAACAAGGGTCAATTATACGATGCTGCGCTGCCCCGCAGCAAGGGGGCAATTCCTTCAGGGCAGAGATTTCTGTACTGATGCATTCTGTGTTATGGCGCGGCAGATCCCAAAAGCCCTGCAGTTAGCGAGAGTGGGTAAACCCTGGTGTTTTCCTTCGCTTTGGGGGTTCCACTCCTGATTCCACCCCTCAGTTCTGGGGGATCTGTGGCCGACATGGGCCCGCTCCCCACTCACCGTAAGCTGCGGGGTCACCTCTTTATAAGACACGGGGATCCTGGACGTTCCCCACGTCACCAGCGGCCACTGCACAGCTGCCCAGAATTTGCCGCTCTCCCACCTCTTTGGCGCGCGTCAAATTAGATCCTCTTCAAAGAGCAACATTTTCCAAAACCCCGCGGTTGCCACGGGGTGGTGGGGAACCTCGGCTGTTTATGTGTGGTTGATTAGCTGTGACGCACAGCTTTCCGGCCAATCAGGAAAAAGGATCCTTCATTTTGTTTAGGGAGGGTGTCCCCGTCAGAAAGTGGGCGACATGAAGCTACGTGATGATGTAGACACGAGGAGACGTGTGCACAACGCAACGTGCCAACATTGCTCCCTTTGCTCGAGCTTTACGGCTTTGCGAGTGAACCTATCAAAAACAACTTCTCGTGTCAGCCAATCAAAATGGAGGCCCGCCTTCGGCTGGCCGCCACTTCCACGTGTCCATGACGCACACGCGTGCCAGCCAATCAGAACGCTCGATTGCCACGGAACTCCTCCTCTTGCTCCCCCACGTTATTTCCTGAATGGCAAATGAGTGGGGAACAAATGTCTCCGTGGTCAAAAGCCGCGGAGGTTTTCTACGCGGGGTCGCTGCGGCGTTGCACTTAGAAGAGGTAAGTGGGGAGTGGCCCATGGTGAGAGCCAGTGTGTGATCACCAGGAGTCCCCCAGAAGTGGGGGCAGGCAAGCCACGTAGCAGGTATTGGGGCACCTCCTTGCGTGTCAACAGAGAAACACAAGGAGACCCCACTATGATCCCACTGTGGAGCAAAGAGCTCTGAGGAAAACACTCAACGCATAATGGGCCGTTGGTATGAAGTGTCAGCAGGGTTCCCGTTGCAATTTTTGCTGGAGTGAATAGCCATGTGTGTGTGAGTGGATTTTTATCTCTGAAAGGGTGAAGGAGCCAAGTTCCCTATGTTTCTGATTCCCACCTCCCTAAAACCTCTCCCTTCAAGCGAATTGCTCCCAGACAAACGAGTATTGAAGCTAGGTCAATAAGACTGGGGGTGGGAGGGAGGTTAGCCCACCCATCACTCTCTGCATATCCCTTTTTGTCTAGAAAGCAAAGACGAGGCTTTGCGATACTTCCTAATAAGAAAGCCAGGTATCAGAATTCAATTAAAACGAATTTCATTTTTTTTTTCATGTACACTTTCTTACCCCTGCATGTTTTCCAGAAGTCTGCCTTAAACCAAGGTGCCTGATTGCAGGTTAGAGCAGTGTTTCCCAACCTTTTCGAGGTCATGGTACCCTTGACCTCACTCTTCATATCTCACGGTACCCCTGCCACCACCCTCCCTTCCCCTCCCATTGCCCCTGCTTGCCACACCCCCCACCTTCCCCTCCCAGGGTGAAGGGAAGCACTGGGGGTGGGGGTGGCTGCTGACCTTGTGGCAGGCCCTGCCCCATGTCCTTGCTGGCGCCGGTGGGAGACACCACAAAAATGAGGGGGGAGGGGCGGTAGTGTTGCCGCGGTACCCCTGGGACATGCTCACGGCACCCCAGGATACCACGGTACCCTGGTTGAGAATCGCTGGGTTAGAGAGATATTGCTCACAGAGGAAGGCTTGCATGGCACTGTGAGGTTGGATTATTGAAGGATTCATTCACTATGGCTTCAGTCACCTGGCGACTTAGACCAGGCCAGCTATTGGACTGCAACATCCACTAAAGTCTGGGGAAGATAGCCAATTTGAGCATATGCTGATATAGACAGATACGGAGAGTCAGGGAGGGAAAGCAGGAGTTTAATTGAGGTAAGTGAGAGGAGGCACAGGGGACCCATGATGTTGCTCTTTAGGAAGCAGGATCAGTGGGCGTGCTTCCTGCTTCGGGAGTCCATTTGTTTCCACTCTGCTGTGCTTGTATATGCAAATGGCACACTTGCCCCCACCACGACCCCACCACCCTATGGTGCTTTCTCTGCACAAAGAAGGAGACCACAAGGGACCACCTCTGAAACTTCTTTCCAATCAGGGAAATGGGCTGAGCCCTTTGGCTCCCGTGGGACATTTTAACTTCCAACAGAAGTTATTCTGAAGCTGTTGTGAATGCAACGAAGCTCATCCAGAGAACGTCCTTACCACAACGTTACCGTAAGGAGACATTTTCTCTTTAGTGAACACAAAGTGAAGTGACACGCATGTGCATACAACACACACACACACACACAAACAAAACAGCTGAATTTCTAACTGCATTACTATTTCTCCACTTGGTCCCTAGCCACAGGCAGTCAGAATTCCTGTAAACTCTGCAGCCTACGTTTATTTTTAAGTTTCAGAAACCAGAAATAGAATTGAAAAAGCCACAATGATGATGTACTGAGAAGAAAACAAAGCCGGCTGCTGACACGCGGAAAGTGTGGAGCAAGGAAGAGACGCGCAGCAGGGGAAGAGCCCCGGACCCAGCCTTTCACCACCCAGGCAGGGATTTACCATGAACAGAGGTCAGAGGAGATCTGGGGAAGGTCAGAGAAGTGGCTTCCAGTGGCTACAAAGAGAAGGACGGCAGGCCCTGGCCAGTGGGTCTCAAAAACCCAGGTGTCCTCTGGCAAAGAAGCTTATGTCATTTGTTTATCAGCTTTTGCTTGAAAAATACATGCAAGCACCTGTGACTCATGGGAGAGATTTTGGCTGGGACTGCAAATGCTCAAGCACTTGAGAGAGCAACTGTTCTATGGTGCCCAAAAACTCCTTTTCCAGCTTCCACTTTGCATCCTCCGGACGATCAGCTGGAAGACAGGCACCGCAGCATTGGCCGTTTTATTTTCAGTCCCTTTCCTAATCTTTCCTGGCATGGAGTTTGCCTTTCATGCCAGCTGCGTTTTCACCAAGCTTCCAAGATAAGACTGAATCAAGCAAGATTTAAAGGATTTGTTTGGGGTTTTTTTTGCTCTGGTATGCATCATGTTGCACTTACACTGAACTTCGTTTGCTAGGAAGAGAAGACACAGGCTATACAGCTGTTATCCAGGCATAGCAACTAGCTTGATGGAGAATTCTTTGTATGGAGTGGCATTCCACCTGTGAGCTTACCCAGGGCAGGGTTCCATGATTCAGAGGAAGACCATTTTGCTTTATATGCAGGAGTTCCCAGATTCAAAACCAAACATCTCCAGCTAAAAGGACCAGGCCGTAGGGTGATGTGGAAAACTTCCAGTTAAGACCCTGGCAAGTTGTTGCCAGTTCGATTAGACAATACTGACCTTGACGGACCAATTCTCTGGTTCCGTGTAAGACAGCCTCAGGTGTGTTCACCTGCCACAGCCCAGGCACAGGTGGACTTAAGCGCTTTAAGTTCAGCACTTGAGAAACATTAATGCCAGCAAGGCAGAACTCAGCATCCCTTCCACAGTAAATGCACTACAGAGGGAGAAAGAGAGAACCTGACCTGATTATCACGCACTGGTTCTCCCGATCAATAATCATGTTTCGGTACATATTGTCCGCTAGAGCGTAGATGTGTGGTGGGTTTTCATATTGAGCCTACAAGAAGGGAAATACATCAGACATTAGACACTATATCAGCGTAATAGTTCTTCAAAGGTTATGTGAACAACAGACAAAATCAGCCTCTTTCCCAAAAGACTGGAAAAAAAAGACAGTTTAAGGCCAGGTATTTAAAGGACCTGTTTCCAGGTAAACTGGATATTTCAGAGGAAGACCGCCTCGAGCCCCTTGGGGAAGCCTTGTTGGAAGCCGCCTCGAGCCCCTTGGGGAAGAGGCGGCCTATAAGTTTGAAATATAAATAAATAAAATAAATATTTCTCAGGTAGGGATAGTCCCTGTAAAATGTTATCTGTAAACTCACACACCCCTAAAATGAGTGGGAGCCACTCCTATTCAGTTCAGTGAATCTTGTGTACAGCAATCTGTGGTTAGGACCTCTTATCTTTCCTCGTGCTCTAAGATGTACACAGATAGGAACTGAACCTCTTTTTTTTTTAATAATTTTATTAACAAGTCAACATAAATCACACATACATTGTTTAAGTGCTTTTTTTAAAAAAAAATTATTACAAGCGTCATTCTATTCGAGTAAATCATATCTACTTCCTTTTTTCCCTGATACCTTTTATCATTAAGTAACATAACGCATCATCTTTAAAAAGAAAAACTTATATAACATTTCTTCCTTACTATTCTGCTAGCTTTCTTTTATATATATTTTCCCTCTGTCCTATATTATTTAAGCAGTATCTTATTCTAACTTCCTACTAGCTTCATTCCTATAGTGTAGAAATTATATTTTGTCTTACTCAAAACTTACTTCTTCTCTTAACTTCAAAATATTTCTATATAATCCAACTCATATCTATATTTACATTTATGTTCTTACATCTATTTACATTAAAAATAAAATATATAAATAACTAATCTTTACACATTTAAATCTTGCCTTTTAATTTAAATAGAACAGTAACTCAAAATCTCTTTACATTCTTTCCTAATTTTCATATATTTTAAGAACGGAGACCAGTCTTCAATAAAGTCCTTATTCTCCTTATTTTTCAATAAGGATGAAAGTTTATCATTTGCTGCATAGTCCGTAAGGGCATTCAACCAGTCTTCAACTGCAGGCACCTGCTCCGACTTCCAGTTCTTGGCTATCAGTATCCTCGCTGCTGTAGCCATATATAACAAGAGTTTTTTTATATTTCAGCGTGTTTCTTACACTCTTATCCAAAATACTAAGTAACAAAAATTCTTTAGTCAGAATTCTGTAGGCAAGTAGCGCAGGGTCTCCCGGCACTCCCCACTACAGGGGCGGCGACAACGCAGCCGCCCCGACGCTGCCGCTGTCGTGCCCCCTCAGCGCGCATCATTCCTGGCGCTCTTCCAAACGGCGCTTTTTGATGACCCCACACAGAGCACGGGGTCGTGGGGAAGCCCGGGCGCGCGCCAGAAATGACGCGCGCTGAGAGCAGCGCGCAGCATAGGGGGGGGCGTGGCAAATGGGGGGAACGCCCCCAGTTCTGCTCATAGAAAACATCAAGTAAATTATTTGTGTGCGATGGCTGCCACATCGTGACCTGTCTTAAACTTGCATAGACAACTGGGACATCAGTGAACAAAGCTGAAACTAAATACATAAAAGACACAATCAAGAGAAAAATTGTGCTTACAGCTCCTTGGTACATTTCGACTTCTTTCTCTCCAAAGTACGGCATCTGTTTGAAAGGGTTCACAGAAATCAGGACGGAGCCAATGTAGGTCTATGCGCAAAACTGTTAAGGTCCATAACATACTAGGCTGCCATGATGCCCTTCTACCTCACCTCTGATAGTAAACTTGGTGGAAAACTATTTACAGGTATAACCTGTATTGTCGAAGGCTTTCATGGCCAGATTCAACTGGTTGTGGTGGGTTTTCCGGGCTGTGTAGCCGTGGTCTGGTAGATCTTGTTCCTAACGTTTCACCTGCATCTGTGGCTGGCATCTTCAGAAGTGTATCACATGTTATACTGGACACAGTGTATAACAAGGCTTCTCTCTGTGATACCTCTGAATAGCTCTGTGATACCTCTGAAGATGTCAGCCACAGATGCAGGCGAAACATTAGGAACAAGATCTACCAGACCACAGCCCAAAAAACCCATAACAACCAGTATTTATAACCCCTTTTTGCAAGAGTTGTTCAAAGCAGCCTACATTCAAAGATACAAAATACAAGAACATTATTAAAGGAATTAGATTAAAATATGCAGCAAAAAACTAACTAAAACTCTCAATAAAAGATAACTCCTAGACCTAGAGCAACAATTTTTTTAAAAAAATCTAAAGGAAATGGATCAAAGCAAATAATGGAACTAGAAAAATCCTAAAGTAGCATATTAAAATGACTAAAAACAAATCAATTTCCGCATCATAATTAGGAACTCCATTCAAATGTGATGGCAAACTGAGACTATATGGCTCATTCCGCACATGAAGAATAATGCACTTTCAGACTGCTTTCAGTGCTCTTTGAAGCTGTGCGGAATAGCAAAATCCACTTGCAAACAGTTGTGAAAGTGGTTTGAAAATGCATTATTTTGTGTGTGCGGAAGGGGCCTATGTGATTTCTTTCCCTGCATTCACCTATCTTTACCTTACACTTCACTTAGGCCAAGCTCAAGTGAACACTGGCCCTTTCCCCACTTACCTTAAGCCCCGCGCTACTCTTCTCAAGTAGCGCAGGGTCCCCCGGCACTCCCCACTACAGGGGCAGCGACAACGCAGCCACCCTGATGCTGCCGCTCTCGCACCCCCTCAGCGCACGGCATCCCTGGCGCTCCATAAAACGGCGCCTTTTGATGACCCCGCGCAGAGCGCCAGAGCGTCGTGGAGACGCCCGCGCGCACGCCAGAGATGCCGCACGCTGAGAGTAGCGCGCAGCAAAGGGCAGCAAAGGTAAGTGGGGAAACGCCCACTGATGTCTGAATGCAGGCACTGAGGCAAACTGGAGGTTTTTTTACCCCTCACAAACTGATAGTCTATTCACCATAATGACTAAGTGGAACCTGCCTGGTCAGAGGCACTAACCCTCTGAATATCAGTACTGGGGGTCAGCAACTGGAGCAGACTTTGCCCCTCCCCGCCCCCATGCTTGTAGGCCCTTCAAGAACATCTGGTTGACCACTCTGTGGAGAAGGGTACTGGATTAGATGGACCACTGATGTGATTCAACATAGAAGCTCCAATGTCAAGACTGCTTTTTCTTTGGCTGACTGCCAAGATCTCAAATTGTTATCAGAGACAACAATCCAATTCTGTGCTGATTAGCACTACAACAGGAGCAGAGTTGCGTTTTGGGAAGGGGTAAACCTTCCCCTAGTTGACTGAAGTATCCCTAAATATCAGCTGATTTTGTAAAAACTCCACCCATCGTTCTGCTGCTTGAGAGAGATTTACAAGCGGCAATCCAGGAGATTTTATGTTACAGCCAACGCTGGGGCTGTAAACACATTTCAACATGCAAGGTCACCAAACAGAATCAGCGTACTCTGTATGTGGCTTCCTGGAGCTGTGTGAATGATACCAGCATCTACTTCGCTATTCACCACACGCACAATTAAGTACTCAGTGTTGTACACAAAAGCCCATTGTTGTGGGATCATAACGGCAAAATGATGTCATGCCAGCTAAAGGGTTGTTGGGGGTTTTTTTTTTAAGGGCAGGCTAGCATAACTTCCATATTGTGCAAAATTGCCACTTCTAGATGAGGTCTGTGACTGAGTGCGGCACCTCCCAAGGCGTCTCAGTGGTAAATCAAGATTGTGTGAGACCAAGACGACGGAAACAACTTCTCGATAAACAGTGTTTGCATTCTGTGGGATGATTCAATAACCTTTGCCCATAAGGGCCACACTGTTAATCATCCCCCATGAATGGGAGAGGGGACAGCTGAACCAGTCCCTCGTCAAACTCCCTGGATTTGCTTTTTTAAAAACAGATTCTTTTGAAAACTTTTTTGTTTCAAGATGTATGAAAGAGACAAAATTTGTACAAACTTATTTTGTACTTGTCTAGCTCTTTCCAAAAACCTATCCACAGATATTTTTCCTATTAGCATCACATACCACACTTTAGCCATTTCTCTATTTCTAGTGATTCTCTCTCATCTCTACCCATGGTTGTGATAAACAAATTTCCCATTAAGTATATAGGCTTTTGAAGGCCTATAGGAAATTTCTGGGACCAAAACAAGACTATAAAAACCCTACAACATGGTTAGAAGAGGATTTATCCAGTGCAAACTAGATGCCCAAGCAGCCTCAATTAAGAAACAAGAAGGCCCAGTAGAGAAGGCTACTGGAACTCAGGACAACTTCAACAGAGAGATGGGTTCCACATGCTTGAGGAAAAGCTCTCTCAATCTTCTTGGTTGAGCAAACTTGGTCTGCTCTTGTGAGGTTCAGCTGCTGCTAGATCCGACTTGACAGGACATGGAAACCCAAGGCCAGAAGCAAGCAGCATGGTCACCATCACGACGGAAGTCAAGTCCAGGACTAAGGGATTCAACCTGGGGGTTCCAGCGTTCCAACCACCACAACCAAACACTCATCCGGAAAGGATACAAATATGTAGTCGTCCATGTATCGCTTCTTGAGGTTCTCCACGATAGAATCTTCTGAGATCTTGGAAAGTAGCACCATATCATCCACGCCACTGTGCTTGACATTGTGGCTCTGCCAGTGGTACCGATAATGCCCCTTGCTCCCCTGCAGAAAGAAATAACAGGGGCAAAATGAATTCAAAAGTCAGAGGAGTCGCTGCTAGATGACAGCAAGGACACGCCGAGGGCAGCGTTCTGCTCCAACAGAGGCCGGCCAGCTGCGCGACTCAGAAAACCAGCAAAGGTTAAAAAGGCTTTGTTCTTTTGCTTCCCAGAAGTTTTCCCCACGTAAACACAGTGCTGATACTTGGACCAAAACGAAAAAGCAAAACAAACACTCTGGACAGCAGCAGCAGCAGCAGCAGCAAAAGAGAGAAGGTATCCAGCAAACCACAAACCGTGGTGCAAACCCACATCCTACACAAGTCCAAGCCTCAAAGGCAAAACAGAGGCTACATTGTGTGCAGTGACCATCAGGTACACAGAAGCTTCCAGAGCATCCTATTTTACAAACATATATACTCCACGGAGCCCTGTTCACACATGGGCAGAGCTCAGGCTGAACAGCATTTTTAAAATGCATGGGCTAACCTTATCTGCCATGATGGGGTATTCACAGCGGCTTTCTGTGTGTTAGCATTACTTGTAAAAACATCACAAAGTCAAAAGGACACCTTTTTCTCCATCTTTGCTTCCAAACTAAGAACTGCGTGTGTATGTTTGGAGCATCAAAACAACGTTGCCAGTGGTGGGATCCAAAAATTTTAGTAGCAGGTTCCCATGGTGGTGGGATTCAAACTGTGGCGTAGTGCCAATGGGGCTGGGCGGGGCACGACGGGGGCGGGGGCGGGCATTCTGGGGGCGGGGCATTCCTGGGCGGGGCTGTGGCAAGGACGCAGCCGCTGCATCGGTCCTTGGGTGAGAAACAAATGCACGCAGGCGCAGGCTGCCACGCACGCCGGTGCACCTCCTGCTAGACTGCTTCAAGTTCTGCGTGCCACTGCTGAGAGGAGGGGCGTCACTAAGGCAAAAATCACGTGGCAAAATCACCAATTAGTAACCCCCTCTCGGCACACACAAATAATTAGTAACCTACTCTCGGGAACCTGTGAGAACCTGCTGGATCCCACCTCTGAACGTTGCACTCTAAGGCCAATTATTCACAGGTGCTCTGCCCTGCAGCAAGGGTAAGTGGGGGCAGGCCAGCCACGCAGCAGGCAACAGGGCACCTCCTTGTATATAAACAAGGAAACATGAGGAGACCCCACTGAAAAGCACTGCGGGGCAAGGAGCATCGTGGGAACACTCCATGCATAACGGGCCTAAGCATCCTCTTTCTGGGTTTTCCCCGATTCCCACTATGCCTTTTCCAGAGCTGTTTTCCTATGAGAGCAACGTGAAGCGTTTTTGCAGAGCGGAAGCAGCTCAAGGTTGGCTTCAAAGGTGAAGACGTTGGCCCCGGATGTACAACTAATGGAACAGAGTTCCAGAATCAGGGAACAGCCAAAGAAAAGCCCTTCTCCTCTCCTGGGTCCTTCCACCCAGCCTCCAAAAACTGGCTCGTAGAAAAGGGTCGCTGGAGAAGCAAGAAAGGGGCAGTTTGCTTTTTTTCAGGAAGCACAAAAGCACAGAGGGTTGTGAAAACAGAGGCGCAACTGTCAGGCCTTTTGATCGCCAGGAAAACACAAAAAGAACCAGCCACAACACAAACACCGTCAGGAGAGGGAAGAGATCCTTTGAACCTCCTCCGCAGCCTACACGCGATTACCCAGAGTCGCCAGAGATTATTTCCCATTAGACGTTACCAAGAGACAGAAATGAAAAAATTGCAGCAACCAAAAGGATATGTTGTGGACACCGGGGAGCCTGGGAAACAACCTCACACGGCTGAGACTAAACAAGGAAATAAAGTGAAACAGGAAGAGCTCACAGTAGTGTGCCCCCCAGAAATATATCCTTTGTGGATGGCACAGAAATAGATCGAACAACCACACTGGGGCAACAACCCCACCACTCTCCTGGGGACTCTGCCCTTGTTGCTCTACACAGGTGGCAGTCTGGATTCCACAATCTACAGTGCTACAGGAGAGTGCCCTGGCTATGTTTGTACGTTTCCCTGAGGCCTTTGTTTTCTTCAAAGTTTAGCATTTTCTCCTTTCTACAAGCTGTGCTTCAAGACCAGGAGAATGTAATTCCTGCAGCGCATGGACACGAATAGTTCAACCAGCTCCCTGAATCACAGGAAGCCATCTGTGACCTGCAAATATTAACGTTGGTAAAGCAGGCAAGATCATAAATCCATGGTACAACTGAACAGATGCCTTGATTCTCCACAACTGTGATTCCACACGCCACTCCAAACCCTGGTTCCTGAGAACATATACAGCCCCCTGGCCTCTGTTTCTTTTGGCAGGTGGAAGCAGGTGGATGTTCACCAACACTGTTACTTTGAGCTTTGGCAAATATATAAATATTTTTTGTCCCAGCAGGCAATGCAGGAATGAATGCACATTCTTCCGGGATCCATAGCTGGCCGGGCAAAGCTGTGTTTGCCACCACTGGCTGAAGAGGAGAAGGCAAAGCTAATTTTTGACTTCACGTAACACACGCAATCGCCAGCTGCAATTTCCAGCTGCCAGAACTGTGCCCTGACCCAAGACGCAAACCCCAAAGGGTACACTTTCAAAGGCACACAGCTGACCTTGGGCACAATCCTTTGGAAAACTCCCCTGTCCAAGGATCAAGTCAATGAAGAAGAAAGCTCACTAGAGCGCTTGCGTTTTCCATGGGGTTGCGCCACAGAGGGGATCATGTCCCAGAACTTTGATCCGTTCAACTCTCCGCTGCCTTTCATGACACCCCAAATTAGTTTCTTGAGATGACTACCACTTCATCCCTCACAGGAGGAAAGGGGAGCGTCTTTGGCCTGTGATCTGGGCTAGAGGCATTGCGAGAGGCGTTCCGGTATTTATTTTCATTTATCACCTGTTTTTCTCACTGGGACTCAAGATGGATAACGAATACAATAAAGTATTCAGCCAATCAAAATATGGTAACAGTTTAATTATCTTTGAATCTAACATCAAAGGTTTCTGGTGAAACGCACAATGCAGTGAGCCTGGGATTGAAGAACGGGGCCGGGCATTCTACAAGTCAGCCCCAGAAGAATTCTGTTGTGCACATTTTGAGAAATTATAAAAACGCGGAGGTCTTCACAACAGCTTCAGGCAGACTTTCTCATCACAGAGAAAGCTCATGAATGACCAGTTGTCGGAAATCAACAGCTGGCCGGCCATTCATGAGCTTTCTCTGCCATGAGAAAGTCTGCCTCAGGCTATTGGGAAGACCTTCACGTTTCTGGATTTTACTTGTTTTCAAGTGCAATCCAGACAGCCCACCAACGTTTGCAATCCCTCTGATCAAGTCACGTGAAGTTCTTCCTTTTAGAATGAACAGATGTGGCACCCACAGAGGTAATAGTTGGATGGCAGGCTGATACCCTGTTTCCCCGAATATAAGACATCCCCTGAAAATAAGACGTAGTAGAGGTTTTGCTGAAGTGCAAAATATAAGGCATCCCCCAAAAGTAAGACGTAGCAAAGTTTTTGTTTGGAAGCATGCCCGACGAACAGAACACAGAAAAATAAGACATCCCCAGAAAATAAGACGTAGCAGAGGTTTTGCTGAAGTGCGAAATATAAGGCATCCCCCAAAAGTAAGACATAGCAAAGTTTTTGTTTGGAAGCATGCCCGACGAACAGAACACAGAAATATAAGACATCCCCTGAAAATAAGACATAGCGCATCTTTGGGAGCAAAAATTAATATAAGACACTGTCTTATTTTCGGGGAAACACGGTAGCATCCCATGGAGGGAGTCCAGCTTTTACCTGGGTCTCATAATGGGCCACCTGGGAGTTGCTCCACAAGGATATAACAGGTGGCTGGCCTGACACTCCCCTGGCAATAAGCCCCCAAAGCTAAAACAAAGCATTTTGTTCATCTAGGATACACCTGACTGTTCACGCAGCAGCGTCCTCTCATGTTACGTAAAGGAATCCTGTTCCAATGGCCATTGTTTCTTTTCTTCCTCAGCTCAAACAGTAATCTGCAGCGGGAGGTTAGAGCCTGCAGGGGCTTTTCAAGTGAGGAAAATAAATACTGTGTCTAAGTACAATGTTGGAACAAAAAATAATCAAAAGATAACCGAGCCCGTCCTCTCTGAAGCTGTGAGAGGCTCCTCCCTGCCCCTCTGCAAAGTTATGTTTGGATTTCAGCGTTTGGCAGTTCTGAAGTTGTCAAGCACTCCCGTGGGTCATCTGAAATGCAGTCCCTCAAGGGTATATCAGGCCCGGATGAAACCCCCAAATGCCCAGTTTCAGTTGGTCAGGCAAAGGGAACTGAGTGTGGTGCCACCAACTCCAGCCCAGTTGATTACCAGAATGCAGGCCAGGAACAAGGGCAGATATCAGGAGAGGCTGCAGCGTTTGGGACTCTTTAGTTTGGAGAGGAGACGTCCTGAGGGGGGATAGGATCGAAGTCTATAAAATTATGCATGGGGTAGAAAATGTTGACAGAGAGAAATTTTTCTCTCTCACACACAATACTAGAACCAGGGGGCATCCATTGAAAATGCTGGGGGGAAGAATTAGGACTAATAAAAGGAAACACTTCTTCACGCAGCGTGTGATTGGTGTTTGGAAGATGCTGCCACAGGAGGTGGTGATGGCCACTCACCTGGATAGCTTTAAAAGGGGCTTGGACAGATTTATGGAGGAGAAATCGATCTATGGCTCCCAATCTTGATCCATCTTGACCTGAGATTGCAAATGCCTTAGCAGACCAGGTGCTCAGGAGCAGCAGCAGCAGCAGAAGGCCCTTGCTTTCACCTCCTGCACGTGAGCTCCCAAAGGCACCTGGTGGGCCACTGCGAGGAGCAGAGAGCTGGACTAGATGGACTCTGGTCTGATCCAGCTGGCTTGTTCTTATGTTCCCACACAGCCCAGCTAAACCTGCAGGCCGATTTACAAGTCCCTCAAAAGTGACTGGGGAGTCCGAGCATGTGGAAACCTGTTCTCCGGGATGGTGACGTCTCTCGCTGGCTCGCGGCCATCCTATTCAAAGGCATTTCTGGGATTGCAGGGAGCAAAAACCGAGTTCCCAGAAAAGTCCACCGGACTGGTTAAACCCAATCCCTCGGGAGGTTTTAAGTTTCTAAGAATTCCCCAAAGAGGCCAAAGCAAGCACCAGTACCCATCAAATTGTGTCAGCTGCAAAAACAGTCGATGCCGAAGATCACCCTTGCGAGAGCTGTTCACATTTTTCACTGTGGAAAAAAATGTCAATTTTAGCAAGAGGCTTACCCTAAACATGTTGTCTATATCTTTCATTAGGGGCAACCGTTTCCCATAAAACACTTTGGTGCCAAATACCACTAGCAAGATGATCCACTCTCAGGCAATTCTATCGGAAGGTTCTTTTGTTTCCATCCTGCCTGTATCTATAGGACAAGACGATCCTAACCCACCTATGCATGTGGATCGTGTAACCCCCATGCTCAGAATGGGTTGACCCAGTAAGGGGTGGAGACTCAAAGCAGCAAGAGGCTGCAGCAGACCTCATGTAGTTGGAGGAGACAAGGCTACCAGACTCGGACCTTGGTTGTATAAGCCCTTAACACCTTGGCCCCTTCCGCACACGCAAAATAATGCGTTTTCAAACCACTTTCACAACTGTTTGCAAGTGGATTTTGCCATTCCGCACAGCTTCAAAGAGCACTGAAAGCAGTTTGAAAGGGCATTATTCTGCATGTGCGGAATGAGCCCTTGTTAAGGTAACTGCAATATTGTTGGGAACTACTGGGAAGGTAGTTGTTTATTTTTGCTATGTTGTAAATGTTGGAGTTTATTGTTTCAGGGTTTCTTTTTGTGGTTGTAATGGGTGAGAATTCTCCTGGAAACCTTCATCATGTTGACTCCTGTTCGTCAAGCCCTTGGAGTCTTCAGGAGCCAACCCACTTGCAAAGAAGAATTGGACTTGGCAATATCAGAAGACTGTAACTAGAAGGACTTGAAATGAAACCAAACAGGACCTTGAAATGTGATGTTAAATGTTGATGTAATATGTTAAGAAAGTAAACCATTCTGTTTTTAAAAAATTGTTGTTGCAAACTCATTCCATGTTCTGCCCCACAGAACCCACGAGCTGAGGTTACAATCGCACTCAGTTCTCCACTGCAGGAAGAAGCGTACACGTGCCATGTCCCCCCTGGAAAGGACTGCTGCGGGCAGGGGGGAGAGAGCTTGTTCAAAGGCCAGTAGAGATTATGAGCAAAGGACAACAGACTAGAAGTGGGCAGAAGTTTGCACCCTCAGCAGTGGCGTAGGAGGTTAAGAGCTCGTGTATCTAATCTGGAGGAACCGGGTTTGATTCCCAGCTCTGCCGCCTGAGCTGTGGAGGCTTCTCTGGGGAATTCAGATTAGCCTGTGCACTCCCACACACGCCAGCTGGGTGACCTTGGGCGAGTCACAGCTTCTCGGAGCTCTCTCAGCCCCACCCACCTCACAGGGTGTTTGTTGTGAGGGGGGAAGGGCAAGGAGATTGCAAGCCCCTTTGAGTCTCCTGCAGGAGAGAAAGGGGGGATATAAATCCAAACTCTTCTTCAGTTCTCAACTCTAAATGCCGTCCATCTTTACGACAGATACAATGCTACCAGCCCACCTTAACGGGCTCTTTTCTGAAGATCACTATTTCTCTGATGCAAAATGTTATATAAATTTATTTATTTATTTATTATCATATTTATATACCGCCCCATCCCCTGAGGGCTCTGGGCGGTGAACAACAAATTAATATTACATAAACAATAAATAATTAATGTAAATAACATCATTAAAAACATAAAATTACAGCGTTCTACAAAAACCACTCGGCGTCCCGTATTAAAACTATCAACAAAACCCTCCCAAAAGAGGGGGACGGTAGATCTAGGTGTCACAGCTCCCAGAGCAGGGGTCCCCAAACTTTTTAAACGGGGCCAGTTCACTGTCCCTCAGACTGTTGGAGGGCCGGACTAAAAAAAACTATGAACAAATTCCTATGCACAAATGATTGTAAAATGTTTGATTTCACCCTTCAGCCTTTCTGTCATGGTCTATTTTTAGAACAGTGACCAAAGTATGTCAAGTACAGGGTGGGCTCCAAATATTGTTGGGGAGGCTGTGGAATACCTTCCCCTGTAAAAAAAAAAAGCAGAACTTTCCCAATGAAACATTCCATCTAACCCAGGATCAGGTATCTTCCAGGGTTCTTTCCTCCCTAGCAGCCAGTGAGCGATTCGCCAGCCTGGCTGATGCCAATGGGAGTGAGGCGGAACAGAAAGCCTGAGAGCAACACATGGAGTAGCCGAGAGGGAAGGGCAGAGCAGGAGTTGCCACGTGTAAGGTTTCCAACTCTGGGTCAGAAAATTCATGGAGATTTGGAGGTGCCATCATGTAACTTTATCAACAGCCGTTGGGGCCGGTTCCTCCTCTCCCTTGAGCCCCCACTGCACATGAATGGAGCCATCGCCGCCATGCCTGGGGGGCCGGATAAATGCTTTCAGGGGGCCACATTTGGCCCCCGGGCCGTAGTTTGGGGACCCCTGTCCCAGAGTGTTAAAAAGGGAGAGGCAAATTTGAAATGCTAAAGTGTTACTAGGGATACTGCTTGCCATGCAACCAGAACATGGAAGTGGATCCTTTATGCTGTGGTTTGAGCTTTCCCACCTTGACCTAGAATGGCAGAACACAATCGGCCATATCTGTTTCCAACCAAGTTTCTTTTCTCATCAGATTTCTGCCAAGTTGGCAGGGGGAAGAAACCGGCACGCCAGTTATCCTCCTGCAAGTCGAAGAAGAGGTGCTGTGTCAGATACCCGCTGAGGGGAAGTTTCAGCCTCCGGTCAGAAGAGGGGCAGACGATTCCATCTCTCCTCGAGCTGGCCTTTCCAGTCACACCAGTTCCATGAGTGGAATCTCTGGGCTGCTTGTGCTGTGTCATGCCTGGATTTTTCCTCTCTCCATTTAACTGGATTTTTCTAAGTAGCTTTTACCATTTGGGAGGAGAGCGTGCCGACAAACCTGTAATTCAAGTTGTAAGTACAATCTGATGTCTGAGGGGGGAATATGATTGAGGTCTGTAAAATTATGCATGGGGTGGAAAATGTTGACAGATAAATTTTTCTCTCTTTCTCACCACACTAGAACCAGGGGGCATCCATTGAAAATGCTGGGAGGGGGAAGAATTAGGACTAATAAAAGTTTCTTCCCACAACGTGCAATTGGTGTTTGGAATATGCTGCCACAGGAGGTGGTGATGGCCACTAACCTGGATAGCTTTAAAAGGGGCTTGGACAGATTGATGGAGGAGAAGTCGATCTCTGGCTCCCAATCTTGATCCTCTTTGATCTGAGGTTGCAAATGCCTTAGTAGACCAGGTGCTCAGGAGCAACAGCAGCAGCAGAAGGCCATTGCTTTCACATCCTGCCTGTGAGCTCCCAAAGGCACCTGGTGGGCCACTGCGAGTAGCAGAGAGCTGGACTAGATGGACTCTGGTCTGATCCAGCAGGCTCTTTCTTATGTTCTTATAAGGGGCTTGGACAGATTGATGGAGGAGAAGTCGATCTCTGGCTACCAATCTTGGTCCTCCTTGATCTGAGATTGCAAATGCCTTAGCAGACCAGGTGCTCGGGAGCAGCAGCAGCAGCAGAAGGCCATTACTTTCACATCCTGCCTGTGAGCTCCCAAAGGCACCTGGAGGGCCACTGCGAGTAGCAGAGAGCTGGACTGGATGGGCTCTGGTCTGATCCAGCAGGCTCGTTCTTATGTTCTTAATCAGGAGGGACGGTCAGGTTCGATACAGGGGTGAGGAGAAGACAGTCCACCGGGAAGTTCTCCTGGGAAAGACCCACAGACACAAACAGGAATTGTGCCACGACCACAGCATCCTTGTTACAGTGCTAACAAAACAAATCCTTCCAACAACCCTATCAGATGAGCCATCGTCTACATTTGTCCCACAGCAGCCATGCAGGCTGGTGCTGTTAGAAGATGCTTCAGATTAGTTTGTGAGAATTTATTCCAGTTCATGGACTACAATTCCCATCAGCACCTGCCAGCATGGCCAATTGGCCAAGGGAATTGTAGTCCATGAACATCTGGAGTGCCACAGGTTCGCCACCACTGGGCTAGGTTCAAATCTCTGCAGCGAGCAGAGACCTTGGGCCACTCTCTTGCACTTTCACACACCCCGAACAATCACCCTCCAATCCACTTCCTTGGCGAAAGGATTTTACAGTGTGAAGCAGCAAAATCCGCTTGAAAACTGTCAGCATCAGCCAGCTCCATATGAAACTCTTCCCACCCCCCTTCTCTCTTTAGCCTCCTTTCTGCACAGACTGTTGCACAGACACCCTGCGCGTCAGGCTCCCTTGCTCCAGCTGCGCTATGACCCTAGCAAGGAGATCTTTTTGCCAGATGTGCCACTCATGGCTCTTCCAAAGGTTTGCTTCCCAGCTGTCAAGAAACACTGGGTATCATAACAACATGTGCGCATCCATTTCCTTAAGGCAGACCGGTGAGGTCCCTGGCAGAGATCTGGCTGGAGCATTACGTAATCCGTATCACACGGAGACGGAAGAGAACGGAAAAGAGTGCGCAGAATGTGCGTAAATACCTTTAAGCGCAAGACAAACTGGTTTTAAAACAGAGGGACAGGCCAACATGCAAGTTTTTCATCTGAGGTGCTTTTATTCTTTATGTTCAAGAAGAAGAAGAGAGAAGAAGAGTTTGGATTTATATCCCCCCTTTCTCTCCTGCAGGAGACTCAAAGGGGCTGACAATCTCCTTGCCCTTCCCCCCTCACAACAAGCCTCCTGTGAGGTAGGTGGGGCTGAGAGAGCTCCAAGAAGCTGTGACTAGCCCAAGGTCACACAGCTGGCATGTGGGGGAGTGCACAGGCTAATCTGAATTCCCCAGATAAGCCTCCACAGCTCAGGCGGCAGAGCGGAGAATCAAACCCAGTTCCTCCAGATTAGTTACACGAGCTTTTAACCCCCTATGCCACTGCTGCTCCTCAAGAACTACAGCACAACTCCAAAGCCCAGGGACATTTGTTTCATCTTCAAATGTCTCACCCTTTTCCTGACAGACTTCAAATATTACAGAGGTCTGCAACCTGCGGCTCTCCAGATGTTCATGAACATCTGGAGAGCCGCAGGTTGCAGACCCCCAAGAATTTGAAAGGTTAAATATTAGTAGTATGAAACAGATATTCGTTGTGAAGTTTTCAGGTTATGTAGCCATCTGTGGCTGGCATCTTCAGAGGATCTTCACAGTTCTTTTTCTCTGAGTCTTGTCTCACAGTGGTGAGTGTGGAACGCTCATGAGGTTAATTGTCAACTCTGTTCAGGAAAGAGGAGGTGGGTTGTTTTAAGGAGTCTTTTAAAGTTTTAGAAGTTTGAGTACAGGTAGCCAGATTTTGTTTATTTTCAAACTTTCTTCCTTTTTATTAAAACTGTGCTTATGATTCTGTAATTCAATGGCTTCTCTGTGTAATGTAAGTCATTGTTAAACCTGTCAAGCACTTCTTTGTCTTCAAATAAGGTTTTGTGTTCAGTTTGCGTTAGTGTATGTTCTGCCACTGCAGATTTCTCAGGCTGGTAAAATCTGCTGTATCTTTCAGGTTCTTTAATTCTTGTGACAATCCTGCGTTTTGTAGTTCCAACATACACCTTTCAACAGCCACATGGAATACGGTAAACACCTACAGAAGTAAGTGAGTTTCGTTTGTCTTTCAGTGATCATAACATTCGTTGTATTTTCTTGGTGGGTTGTAGACTGGCTGTGGGTTGTGTTTTTTCATCAAGTTTCCTTCCTTGTCAGTGATTCCTTTTATATAGGATATGTATTTTTTTTCTTTCTCCAAGCGGGTTTGTTTTTCCTCAAGTGTGTAATCTATTTTCTTCCTTTGTGTTATAGCCCTTTTGATTTCAGTTATGGAAAAGCCACTTGCTTGCTTGTAAAGCCTAATTTAAGTGATTAAGTTCCTTCCTGAGATGGTTTTCTATAGACTTTGTGGCCCAATTGTTGGTTGGGTTTTTGTAAGACAAAGAGAATCTCTCTACAGTGCACTCAGGCCTCTAGTTATAAACTCTAGGGGAAGTTGCAGAAGCCCCCTGGCCACACCATGGGCTGAACTTGGGACCCCGGACATGCAGTGGTGGGATCCAAAAATTTTAGTAACAGATTCCCATGGTGGTGGGATTCAACCGCGAAGCGCCTAATGGGGCAGGGTAAGTACGACAGGACGCGCCGGCATTCCGGGGCCAGGCAATTCCCATCAGGCTGGTGGGAATTGTAGTCCATAAACATCTGGAGAGCCGCAGGTTGCAGGGGAAACTGAAGAAGCCCCTTGGCCCCACCAAGGGCTGAACCTGGGACCCCGGACATGCAAATCACGAAGTTCTACCACGAAGCTGCTGGCCCTCTCAGAAGGAAGGGACCTTTGGAAGCAGCTCCGTCCCTCCCCTGGGAATGCCATGCCTTTCTGCCACACATTACCTGAAGGAATCAGCTGAGCCATGTTTTCAGTCTGCCCCCACAAATCTTGACTAGTGTTCAACTAATACAAAACCACATCTGCACGGCATGAAGAAAGTGAAGAGAGGAAGGGTCCAGTAACCGACGAGGGCGGAAAAAACTGTACGAACCAAAAACCCCCAAACCCAGCCAAGTTCCACAGTGCTCAATAAATATGCTACTGCAGACTTTCTCAGGCTGGCCAGCCTTCTGTGCAACTTGGAAGAAGCAGCTCCTGCCAGGAGAACTGGAACAGCCCTTGAGACCTCCCCTGACCTTTGCAGCAACCAGGCGAATGCTCACTGGGGCGAGGTCAAGTGGTGGCTACAGATTTGGGTGGCTACAGATTGCACAGAACCGTCAGCAAATGTGATGCGTTTTATGTGTGCGCCACTGTAAATATACCACTTCTGCCTCACGCTGCCCTCATTTGCAGAGCAGCCTCTGTCTTGGCACACTCCAGGTTATGGTAAACAGACTGAACAAACAGCGGCACACAAGATAAATCCCTAAGCCAAGACTATAAGGCTGTGCCTTGCGGTGACACGTTGTGTCCAGCGATCTGCTTCCAAGCAGCAGCTGCCCAGATGCTCCTGCAAGCATCCAAACAGAGCACAAGAAGGACAGTTCCCCCTGGCCTGTCCACAGCACCCGCTACTCACAGATCTGCTGTAAAAGGATTTTGTTCCAAGGGTCAAATCTCCAGCCAAAGAAAGAGGCTGAAGCATTTTGTACAGACATCCCCATAGAGTGCTTACAAAATCCAAAGCTAAGCTAGGCTTATCAAACGGCCCAGAACTCAAGGCATTAAATATCACCAGGAAAGCCAGGATTTGGTCCTGGGGAACTCTCAGACTGTCTGCCCAGACCACAGACTACACTCCCCTCCCACCCTTCGGATCCTAAAGGCAACCAGGGCATGCAGTGAGCAATTGGTAAGCTACAAGAAGACTCCGGATTGGCCACCTGCTCTTTCTGCAGATCCAGGCTGTAGCCACAGACAACAGGAGTTCTGGGTTCTAAAAGGAGTTGATAATAAAACTTCAAAGATTGTCATGCCCTTATATAAAGCTGTGGTGTGACCGCACTTGGAGTACTGTATCCAGTTCTGGTCGCCACATATCAAAAAGGATATTGAAGAGATAGAAAAAGTGCAGAGAAGGGCAACAAGGATGATTGAGGGACTGGAGCACCTTCCCTTTGAGGAGAGGCTGCAGCGTTTGGGGCTCTTTAGTTTGGAGAGGAGACATCTGAGGGGGGATATGATTGAAGTCTATAAAATTATGCACGGGGTAGAAAATGTTGACAGAGAGAAATTTTTCTCTCTTTCTCACAATACTAGAACCAGGGGGCATTCATTGAAAAAGCTGGGGGGAAGAATTAGGACTAATAAAAGGAAACACTTCTTCACACAACATGTGATTGGTGTTTGGAATATGCTGCCACAGGAGGTGGTGATGGCCACTAACCTGGAGAGCTTTAAAAGGGGCTTGGACAGATTTATGGAGGAGAAGTCCATCTATGGCTCCCAATCTTGATCCTCTTTGATCTGAGATTGCAAATGCCTTAACAGACCAGGTGCTCGGGAGCAACAGCAGCAGCAGCAGCAGCAGAAGGCCATTGCTTTCACCTCCTGCATGTGAGCTCCCAAAGGCACCTGGTGGGCCACTGCGAGTAGCAGAGAGCTGGACTAGATGGACTCTGGTCTGATCCAGCAGGCTCGTTCTTATGTTCTTAAATCCCCATCTCAAGCCTGGACTTTTTAAATGATAAACCGCAGCTTCGGCATGATGCTGACAAGATTACGTTTCTCTCTTTCTCTCCTGGCACACTCAGCACGCTTGGAGTGGGGTCGGGGGGAGAAATCAAAGCCGACTTTTTGGCTGCTGCCTCTGCAGCCTCATTCTCTTTACCAGCCAAGAAGCGTCCACACTTGGGTGGTCTGGCCTATGGCTGCTTCCTTGCCCCCAATTGCAGCTGGAACACCAAGCATGGGCTATGGAGCACACAGAGAGGCATTCAGCCTGTGCCATGTGCCGACTCTCTCTTTGGGGCAAGCTACATGGCAGCCACGTCAGCCATTAAAGTATACAATGTTAAAGGTGTGTGTGTGTGTGTGTTGCAAAAAGCAGGGCTGGCTACTCTGACAACCTTCCCGCAGATTCCTATCAAAGAGTGGTTTCTGGCAGAGGGGGTTCCTGCAAGAACACTTTCTCAGGCGGCTTTGTAGGCTGACCAGACGTCCCGCTTTTGGTGGGGCAGTCCCGCCTTCAAACAATTTGTCCCGCGTCTTGCGGGTTATTTCCAGTCTCCCTATTTTGGAAGGCTGCCGCACTGCCTTCTGGGGCACAAGGCAGTGCGGCAGCCTCCCGCGCACGCGTGGCCGCAGGAGCGCATGGCCTTGTGGGGCACTCCCTTTTCCCACCCTGTGACAGGGCGTGGCCGCCCGTCTGTCCCGGTTCACAAAGGTGACCATCTGGTCACCTAGAGTGCAAGCCAGTATTGACAGGTGCAGGGGGCTGACTATGTCCTTTGAACTCCAAGCATTTTGAGCATTTAATATCTAGGGTCCTGGGCTCAGAGTCTCATCAGTGTTCACTGCCAAGTAGAACAAGGTGAGGGTGAAGGGTCGCTCAGGCCAACCCGTGGAAACATCTTAGCCGTAACCTCCTGAGCCACATAACACATAAAATGTGTCACAGGAGTACATCCTGGATGCTACCAAGACATTTGTCGCTTCAGCCCTTTTCCAGTAGAGGCTGCAGCTGGGGCACTACCAGAGGTGGGATCCAGCAGGTTCTCACAGGTTCCCGAGAGTAGGTTACTCATTATTTGTGTGTGCCGAGAGGGGGTGACTAATGGGTGATTTTGCCACGTGATTTTTGCCTTAGTGACGCCCCTCCTCTCAGCAGTAGCGCGCAGAACTTGAAGCAGTCTAGCAGGAGGTGCACCGGCGTGCGTGGCAGCCTGCGCCTGCGTGCATTCGTTTCCCACCCAAGGACCGGCGCAGCGGCTGCGTCCTTGCCACAGCCCCGCCCAGGAATGCCCCGCCCCCGGAATGCTCGGACACGCCCCCGTTGTGCCCAGCCCCGTTGGTGCTATGCCACAGTTTGAATCCCACCACCATGGGAACCTGTTACTAAAATTTTTGGATCCCACCATTGGGTGCTAACATAATTTGGGAAAACACCCCCTGACCCCCCCTCCATTACTTGGCTACCCAGAGCCAATCAAGTACCCAGGAGCGTGCCCAAACGTCAAGCTTGCCCCTTCAGGAGGACCACAACCATGTTCAGCGCAAATGGAACACCTATTCTCCAACCACTTTCACCCCAAACCACAGCACCGCCATTGTTTTCTAGATTTCATTTCAGTTTGTTCACCCACACTGATTGCTAAATAATTTTTTTTTACCAGAAGTTTTCCTATATCAAAATAAGCTTAATTCTATCAATGGAAAATCAAAATAAAACCTGCCACAGGCTAAAGCAAGCCATTGGAGCTGCCCTTCAATTACAAATATTCCTGTCCTGTCTAATTCAAGGTAAACCAGAATCTGTCTTCATGGCTCCATCTTTTCAGTCAAGTCCTGCTCTTAGACTGATAGGCACAAACAAAGCTGTGGCAATCTCTTGGGCTCATTCCGCACATGCAGAATAATGCACTTTCAAACTGCTTTCAATGCTCTTTGAAGCTGTGCGGAATGGCAAAATCCACTTGCAAACAGTTGTGAAAGTGGTTTGAAAATGCATTATTTTGCGTGTGCGGAAGGGGCCTTGGTTTTACTGCGTGCGCCTACATGATTATATGAAGTTTTTTTTTTCCCCTGGCCGACATAAGGAGACATCAAAGGATCGACGCCAAATTAACTTAAGCATCTGGTTTTCAGGCAGGTGTCATCGCTGTATGTCACTGTTGTGCCTGAACCTGCTGAGAGTCACCTCTGAATGCCAGAACCTGTTCCTTGCACTGCACCGACGTCACGAAGGCACGAATCAGGACGCCAGCAGTAGCCACCCCTCCCCACACTCTGCCCTCTTTACAGCTTGTGAACTAGAGCAGGGCTGGGCTAGGCCCACCCAGCGTTGTTGGAGACGCACCAAAAAGCGACCAGGGGGCTTCCCAGAAAGCCAGTGTAGGAGTTTACTCATTCCAGCCGGCTTTGCTGCTGAGTCACTGCTGAGCCACTGGCTCCAGGGTGATGCTCGGGTACTGCTTGGCTGGAGTGCAACTTCTCCAAGAGGCGATGCAACCCAGAACGGCTCACATTCTTCCAAGCTACGCTGGTCCAGTCTAGAGCTCTCCCCTCTCTCCCTGCTTTGCACCAAGCAGTTGGATTGAGGCTTAATTCAGAGCATGTGTCAGCTTGAGAACTCCTTGTCCGCTGCCACCACCACCGTGGTGCCAAATGCAGGAAGCAGCAGAAGAGCAGATGTCACCAGCGGACTCCACAGTGCAGCTGGCAGATCCCATCAAACAACAAACAAGAAGTCACGAAGACAAGCCCTCAAGGCGAAAGCTTCTGGCAACCATCTCCTACCCGAACCCTAAGCGGAGGCACCTTGCCCTGAATAAGAGCGCCTTACAGTGATTAAAATGTCCACACCCAGGGAGTTCCAGTCGTGCATGAAGGCCAGCCACATCATGCAACCTGAACGTGTTGTGCAAACAGTGTGAATTTGCATGATGTTGTGTTGCAGCATTTATCCCAGCTTTGCTGATCAGAGGAGCTAGGCAAAGCACCAGAGACCTTTCCGAACAGCTGAGATACGGCTTCTCTGCCTCGTGAGGTCTCCCCACATGTGTCCACACATATCTGCATGGCTGGGAAACTTGCTTTCAAGAAGCTGAATTCTGCAGCCAGTATTGTGTTCCGTGCAAGCGTGGTATCCACACACGAGCCCAGGCTGTGCCCATAACAGCTCAGCTCGCAAGCAGAGCGTCCCTTTTCCTCTGAATGTTGCAAATAACTCATTGGAACATGCAAAGGGGTGAGTAAAATGCCACGTCCATCCATCTGGGCCTGCATCTATAAAGTACTGCTATGCTATCCCGTCGCAGCCTCAGCTGCCCAGGCTGCTTTGGCTTTGATTGAATTGTGTTCCACACAAGGCGCGTTGCCACGGCCAACGCCAAAAGCGACCTTGTTTGCACACCTGCACTTCACAACGATAATAACAAAGATCTGGGAGGAGGGCTTCACTACTTCACCTGCTAAAGGAAGTCTGGCAAGCTGCCTTAAAAGCAACTGGAAAAGGAGTGCCAAGAGCCATGCAAGAGAAAGCACGCGTCTTAGCCGATGTCTATCTACGTGAAGTTTGGGGAAAGTTTCCTGGATTATGTGCCCAAGGAGGAGCTCAAATGGCTTTTGGGAACTACTGGCGGTTCCAAGGAAATCACTCCAAAGGGGTTACCACACTGGTCTGCTACAGCAAACAAAGGCCGTTTCTGTACGGAGGCGGAAGCGGACGGGTCGGCATACTTGACGCCGACCCGACGATGCTGGGACCGTCCACACGGACGGTCCCAGAAAGAACCGGGGAGACGGCGCCGCTGGGCGCCGTCGCCCGGTCGACTCAGCTGCTCTCCGGCCCTCCGGCACATGACCGGGGCCTGGGGACACGCCTCCCCTCCCCTGCGCGCCTGCTTCTGTGTCGCAGAGCAGGGGGGCGTGTCCCCAGGCCCCGGCGACACGCCGGAGGGCCGGAGAGCAGGTAAGGGAGTGGGGGGGAAGCGCCAGGAAGCTGCTGCCATTCACACGGCAGCAGCTTCCAGCTGGCGTTTCCAAAAAACGATGCTGGGGAATCGTGGTTTAGAAACGCTGGCTCGGCGCCGGGCGGGCAGCGCAATGGCGGCCTGGGGATGGCATTTTTGCCGTCCCCAGGCCGCCATATTCCGCCCGTGCGGAAACGGCCAAAAAGAGAAATCTAGGGACACCTGAAAGCCTGGCGAAGATTTCATTCCAGCCATAAAAGGCTCCTAGTCTTTAAAATGCTGCCAGGCCTTCTATTTGTTCTTCCTAAGAAATGCAGGCCTTTGATCTTATTTTACAGAATGATTTTGCTGTCTGAAGAAACTCTTCAGGAAAGTAGGAGACACCACAGGTGGAAGAAGATTTCATAACTGGTAATTAACTTTGCTGAAAATTAATCATCATTGTACAGAGAAAATTTGTTTTCAGGGGAAAAAACAGAGATATTTAAAAAAAACCCTCTTCAACTAGCCCAGGGGTCTGCAACCTGCAGCTCTGGAGCCGCATGCTGCTCTTTCAGCCTTATACTGCGGCTCCATGTGGTCTGAAGGTCAGAGGGTAGCGTGGGCATGTCCCTCCAGCCCTCCAGAGCAGCGCTGGAAAGAAAGGTGAGTGGAGGGGCCAAACCAGAGGCGGCTCCGTGTGGAGTCGCCTCTTCGGCTCAGTAGATCTTCGGGGCCATGGAAAACGGGCCCAAATGGCTCTTTGGCTGGTAAAGGTTGCCGACCCCTGAACTAGCCGGTGTCTCACCAAGTACACTAGAAAACAAAGGAAAAATGACAAAACGCCCAATGCTCACAGTTCCCTTTAAGTCTGCCTGAGTGCCAGAATGACATAAAATCTGATAAGTTCTGACCCATCCTTATTACTGACAGCAAAAATAATGAGCACAAGAGGACAGCTCTGCCCCATCAGCACGGACTGGACTCCCACAGAAGCTGTTGCTGACTGTGAACAATTAATGATTGGTCTGCTAATCATGGCAGAGATTAAAAGGAAGCATTTTCCTCCAGGATGGTTCGCACACCTGTAGCTTGGATCTCAAAGACTACATCACCTGGGAGCAAAGGCTTAGATGTTCCATTCAAGGTCACTCTGTGACAGACAAGGACTCCTATGGCAACAACCCAAACAGGGACTTCCTACCAAAGACCCTGATCTGACAGAGAGATGCGAAAGAGTCTGTTAGACTCTCAATGGCAGAGACCCAGCTTCTTTCTCTTGAAGGAGAAATTGGATAAAAGGAGGGGGCCAAGCTGAGAAAGTATTCGCTACGTGTTTAATTAAATTAAACAGTCCTTCCTTGGCAGTAGGCATTACTGAAAAATAAAATCAAGCAGGATCCGTTTCTGCCAGACAGCAGCAAATTGGGTGTGAAACATTCCTGCTGGTACTAATTAAATCTGTCTTCACCCCCACCCCCCAATCTTCCGAAAGAACAGAAGAAGTTGGGAGGTTCAGCAAGTATGAAAAGGAGGAAGTTACTCATGGCGTTTTGGCTCGGGACTTTCTGCAAGTGACTTAACTGTTCCTGCAGAACAAGGATACAGCAGAACACACAATAGTGGGTTACACCCACAACTGGCCCCGCAACACCATCCAACCCAGCAGTTCCACACCATAGGCATGTCTAGAGGCACCAAGGATGCCACGGAAACTCGGAGATGTTCTTGTTACGTCACAGAGAAATGAGAACTCCGTTCTTCCACTCATTAGCTGGTGCTGAGGCAGAGACTGGTTGTGAACGACACCAAAAGTCTCCAGCCTTTTTAAGCCTGCAGGCGCCTTTGGAATTCTGACCCAGCACAGAGGGGCCCTGTTGCAAAATGGCTGCCACAAGAGGAGGCAGAGCTGGTGGTTGCCACAGCATATCTTCAGTTATGCAGTGAAAGTCCTTGTATTCTGGTGGGAACTGATGCCAAAGCAGTGTTTTTTTTAAAAAAAAAAAATCTGCACAGCCAACCAGGTATCCAGTGACCAATCAGAAACCTTGCAAAAGCCCCACACAGTTTCTAAGACGACTTGGCAGATATCAGTGGACACCATTCCACCCACACGTTAGGGACTTCTAAATTAGATCGCCTCTGGCTCACTCTCGCTTTTACCATAAACTGTTCTAGGCCTTGGCATCACTCACAGGTGTCAAACTCGCGGCCCTCCAGATGTTATGGACTACAGTTCCCATCATCCCCTGCCAGCATCATGCTGGCAGGGGATGATGGGAGCTGTAGTCCATAACATCTGGAGGGCCGCGAGTTTGACATCTATGGGCTGTACCAGGTTAGCCAGCTCTCAGTGATATGGGAACCTACCTCACAGGTCCTAGACAGGCAGCTACAGGAGGTCTAAGAGCAGCCTCACGGCATCTTAAAGTCGACAGATTTATTCTGGCAGAAGCTTTAGCGGCCCCACGCAAGAAACAGTATTTCACCAGCTGAATGAGAAGACGGAGCAAAGATAAGTGTATTGCATCCTTTCCTAAAGGTAGATAAAGATAAGGCCTCCCCAAAGGATGGGATCCGTCCTGTTCTCATGCTGCCTCTCTTAATGGCACCCCAATTATGTTGCCCGCGCCATTCCTCAATTATGAGCCCTGCATTGAAGGGAGTGTTAGTGAGATGCCTTCCAGACCAGCAAACATGCCAACTTCAATTTAGTTTAAAGCAGTACGCAGCCACATGGAAAGGGAGTGCCTGTGTTTCAGGAGTGCGTGAAATATCAACAAAAAACCATGGCCATACAGCCAGCAAAAAAACAAACAAATCATCAGTCTCACATTGCTATAAAGTTGGGCGGGGGGAGTGCCTTGCTACTAATGCTTACAACCATGCTGTCTTTCACATGCTTTTGCTTTTTTAAAGATCTGGCTTGAATTACATCTTCCCTGGCATAAAAATACGACATATGAAAATCTGATTAGCCAAAACCAAACTATAAGTCTTTGTCCAACAGTGATGTGTCTAAACAGCATTCCACACAATGTCTTCTCTCCCTCCTTCTCATCAGAAATTCAAATATCCATTTATAATCTGTGACAATTCCCCCCCTTTGCCAGCCAAGAGTTCCTGTGTGTGACACACGGATGAATGTTCTGCTTGTCTTATTCTGCTGTTACAGTAAACCGTTAGCCGAATAAGATGTTGGCGTCTGAACTAGGCCATTGTGGCTTTTCCGTCCAAGTGCCTCCTTTTTCAAAAGCAGGATGCATCCCCCAGGCTCATTTGATATCGCACCAATTTACACGTTCCAAGTGCCCAGAGCAGTTTTTAGATAACAAGGGTCCAAGGTTATCATCGTACTTTCCCTGAGAGCTGAAAGGAGAGGCAAAGAGTGTTGTGCATGCCACGGTCCCACAGGGGCACAACCAAGTTTCATGCTTATTCAGCTGAGAATCTCAACAGGCAGTGGTCGTCTCATCCGGCATACTCTCTGGCATATGGTATAGGACCGTGGTGGCGAACCTTTGGCACTCCAGATGTTATAGACTACAATTCCCATCAGCCCCTGCTAGCATGGCCAATTGGCCATGCTGGAAGGGGCTGATGGGAATTGTAGTCCATAACATCTGGAGTGCCAAAGGTTCGCCACCACGGGTATAGGATGATAAAAACAAGGGCTCATTCCGCACCTGCAGAATTATGCACTTTCAAACTGCTTTCAGTGCTCTTTCAAGTTGTGCGCAATAGCAAAATCCACTTGCAAACAGTTGTGAAAGTGGTTTGAAAACGCATTATTTTGCGTGTGCGGACCAAGGACAAATAGGTTTTAGAGACAGCTTCTATTCTAGAGCTGTGGCTATGCTGAACTCCGTGGTTTCGTGTTGATGTGTTTGGGGCTGGGTAGGGATGGGTGGAGGAAGGGGAAAGTGAGGATGGGGTGTGAGATCTGAAATAGTGTGCATCGGGGAATGCTTGTAAATGTCATTGTGCATGCACAATTACATTACATGCTGCTGCTGCTGCTGCTGCTGCTGCTTCTTCTTCTTCTTCTTCTTCTTCTTCTTCTTCTTCTTCTTCTTCTTCTTCTTCTAGAAGTCATGGTTTCTGAGAGCATCTTCTAACAGCACAGGGATGCAAGACCTTGGCAGGCAGAGGAGTTTCCTTAATCTCAAGAGCAGTTTGGCATTGGGAGGGGGGGGGGGGGCTTAGCAACACACATTTCACTAACAGTTGGTCCTCTGAGTCCAGCCGCACATCCTTGTGAACGCAGCCAAACTCTATGTGCCCCATTAACAATTCAATGCAGAGATTACATGGGATGGAACGGGGCCCTCTGTCAAGACATGACAATGCGTATCTGAGAGAGACCTGGATGTCTTCACTGGAAACACGATGCGGTGGGGAGGATGAAACCTCCACGAAAAGGTGCCATTTATTTGAAACTTGGTTGTATCTAGATTTAATTTCCCTGTGGGAGTTTGGCCAATGTGTGATTTCCAAAAGGCAGTGGTGACCTGGGACAGCATCAGTCAGTGTTCTTGCACTATTGCTGCTGCAGAGTCAGAATTGTGATAAAGCCACACTGTAAGTTTCTTGGGTTGGGGCAGACTCCCAAAGCGCTGGCAGCTCCTCAGCACTTGCATTTAAAACAGAGCTCGACACAAAAGGGAATCTTGGCAGGAGTGTATTTTTCCAAGTAAAGTGAGCTCCAGCAACATATTTTTTCAGGAGGAATTAACTTTTGAATATTATTTTTTTCTATCTAGACATATGCAAACAAGGTGAATAAGAAACAAAAGCCAAAACATTTATCGGAGGAAAAACTGAATCACAAAACATTCTTCTGAGAAATCAAGCCACAAGGAACATACAAGTCATGTTTGTACAGTTTCATCATGCAGGTCTCGAGTACATTCTAGCCAGAAAGTGAAAAAAGATCTTTTAAAGATGACAACTGGTTGTGGAATTCTGGCCTTACGTTTTCTGCCAGCAAAAAGAATTTGAGGTCAGTCTGTGAAGCGGGGGTCCAGTCTGCGCATGAAATGTAAGTTATGAATGAAACTCTCGTACAAATTATACAGCAAGACACAAGAGAGATGGCAAACCTAGGTTCCTAGCTGGCCCCCAGAGCAACCTAAGAGGCTGAGTGATTCCAGAAGCCCTCTTAGACTCTGCACTGATTTTAGGAAGAGGGAAGGTGGACATCTGGATTGGAGAACTCTGCAACATGGACAACATAGTCTAATCTGCCTGCAATTATCAGCTGCCCTCTCCCCTCCTTGGAAGAACTCTATAATTCCCGAAGCCTAAAGAAAACCCAAAATATTCTGAGAGACCCGTCTCATCCAGCACACTCTCTTTTTGAACTGTGACCATCCGGCAGACAATACAGGTCTATAAAAACTAGGACAAAGAGGCTTAGAGACAGCTTCTACTCTAGAGCTGTGGCGATGCTGAACTCCGTGGCTTCGTGTTGATGTGTTTGGGGCTGTGTAGGGATGGGTGGAGGAAGGGGAAAGTGAGGGTGGGGTATGAGTCTGAAATTGTGTGCATCGAGGAATGCTGCTGTAAATTTCGTTGTGCGTGCACAATGACAATAAATGCTTATGCTTAAACATGGACAGCATAGTCTAATCATATTGATTGGTCAGTTTCGGCCTGTGAAATGCCAGAGAGAATGTGGTGGGGGCACATACCAAAATGGCTGTTCGGCCTGATACACCTAAAAACATAACCTTCTGAAAACAAGCATGTGGAGAAATCTCAGAAGAACCAGTGTGACAGCAGACTTTGAAGCCTTCTGCTTTTCCCAGGAAGATCTAGCACAGGCGCCCTGCTTTTATTTCAAAAAGCCAGAACCAAAAATCTCATTGCCGCTGACGATAAGCCAGCAGAAACAACAGTTGGATTTGGTAGACCTGAGTTCAAATTCCTGTCCTAGCTCTGGACATGTCACCACCAGTCTTTGTATAAGCAGGATTACATGAAAATATGTTACAGGATTCAGTAGCAATTGTAGTTGTTCACCTCACAGACACTGGCCTGTCAACACTTGGCTCAGAACTGGACAGCACAAACTGGCCCTCTCTACATGGGCCCAGTTGTAGAGATAGTGGAAAGTAAAGTCAGCTTATGTGCTGTATGGAATCAGGCCAGAGTTTCTTAGTTTCTTCCCGCTGATTTTGGAAGCCGAACGAAAAAATTCATAACTACGTCCCACAGCCCACTACTGACTCTCCGCTTACCAAAAAGAGTTCGCTCTTCACATCTTGGGAGAATACAAATGCATGCTCACTCCTTGCAACACCTCCAGCACAATGTAGACAATGCACAATGTGAACCACGTGTTCATGTTATCTCTGCAATTCTGTTGGTGCTAAATTGCAAAAATTGGACCAGTCACACGCTGTCAGTTCAACCTACCTCACAGAGTTATTATAAGATGGAGGAGAGGAAAATGACATAAGATGTTTCGGGGAGAAAAGCCAGGTACAATTGTTAATAACTTCTATTTTGCTAACTTAAATTGGGGGTGGGATATAGACACAAACAGTAAGTCACTTTGCAGGTATGGATTTGTCCCAGGAAGCCACAACCAAAACAGGACAGAAATGGCAGGTAACTTCAGCTGAAACACAGAACACTCCCTTGTAGTGGGAAACACCCAAATGGGGAGACCCAAAAGTTTATTGGTGAAAAGGAAGAAGGTATTCCTTACACTCAGGCTTTCCGTTCTGCAGTAAGCACCTTGTATTCATACCCTCCAAGCGGCAGGCAAGGAGAACTTGCGAGCTTATAAGTTCTTGCAGGTTTATTTATGAGTCTGGCAGACTCTCGACACCCGGCCTAAGTAGAAGGGGCCACAAGATGTCCCCACAAAACTTCTCCTTCCTCTTCATCCCAGCTTAACACCTCTGGTGGAGAACAGTTCACAACAGCTGCAGCAGCACAGCCATCCATTTTGTAGAGTGTTTTTTACACACAAAACTCTCCTCCCAGGCCTGCGGCACCACCCAAGTGCAACACAACATCTGCCAAAACGGAGGCCTCGCTTTGCAAGAGAGCCATAAATCGAGGCCGGAGCCGTCAGACTCCGACTGGTCTCAGACATACAGATTAGTCACCAGGGGAACAGAAGGGAACAATTTATAGATTTGGGCTCAGCTGACCCAGGTGATTCAGCCCCATGGCAAGCGGGCTCCAACAGCCGCCTCTGGCTTCCCATCCCAAGATGCACACCGCTGGCTCTCAGGCCGATGTAGGAGGGGGGGTGCCAAGACGCAGGCAAAGGAGAAGACGGCGGCGGCGGCTGATGTAAGTTTCAAAATAACTCCTGGAGAAACAAGTTTTCTGCTTCACTTCAGCCAATTTTGTCAGCAAGAAACTAGGTTAAAGAAACACGTTAAATGTTCCCTAACAGGAAGCCCTCCAGCCGGAGCCAGCAACGCGAGTGCGTCTGGGGCTCTAATCTTGACCTTGGAGGGAAAATATCAAGCTGATTGGGGCTGCGAGAAGGGGAATAAGGATGATCCCCGTTTGTTTGCAGTTGCCCAGATAAAGATGCCCAGTTCTAGAGGGTGGACCTTCCTGAAAAAGCGGCTGCCGCTGGATCCTTTGGAGGCTCATAGAACAATCTGTATAAGAAGATGCCCATTGGATCATACCCATGGCCCACCTAGTCCGACATCATGGGGCTTTCCCCACTCACCATATGCCGCGGGGTAACCACTCGAAAAAACATGGGGATCCTCCACGCTCCCCACCGCACCAGCAGCCACAGCGTAGCTGCCTCGAATCTGCTGCTCTCCCGGCTCCTTAGCGTGCGTCAAATCAGCTGCTCTTCAAACAGAATCTTTTCCTGAAGCCCCGCGCTTGCCGCGGGGTGGTGGGGAACTTAGATGTTTGCGCGGAGTTGATTCGCTGTGACGTACAACCTTCCCACCAATCAGGCAAACAGGCCTCTCCATTTTTTCAAGGAAGTCTGTCCCCGTCAGAAATAACGCGACAGGCAGCTATGTGATGACGTGATCACGTGGCGACAAATCTTTTACAATGCAAAAACGCCACAATTGAGCCGTGTGCACGTGAGCACAAGGTAACGTGCCCACATTACGTTACTCGAGCTCTACAGCTTTGCGGCAAAGTGCCGTTGAGCGCGCGGGGTTGCGGGGAACAGAGGCATTGGAAAACGAAACTGGTTTTCCCTTTCATTTTCCAGTCCAATCAAGTCGTTGCGGGGGAGTGCGTCGAAATGATGACGTCTGCACATGAGCACGTGAGCACGTGAAAATGTGCCAGCCAATCCCAAATCAAACTCGCGTGCCAGCCAATCCCAAATCAAACTCGCGTGCCAGCCAATCCCAAATCAAACTCGCGTGCCAGCCAATCACAATGCTGGCCGCTGCTTCCGTGTGTCCATGGCATGCACGCGTGCCAGCCAATCAGAATGCCGATTGCCGCGGGAGACTTGCTCTGTGACCCCGCGTTATTTTGTTAAGTTGCGAAAGGGCGAAACAAGTGGGGAACGAGTTCTCCGCGCTCAAAAGCTGCGGAGGCTTTTCTACACGGGCTGGCCGCGGGCTGGCACACAAAAAGAGGTAAGTGGGGAAAGCCCCCATGTTTCCCATAGCGGCCCACCCAATGGACCGGGAAGCCAGAGCCCTGCCACCTGTTGTGGTCCACTAGCAACTTGCATTCACAGATATGGCTGACTCCCAATATGAACATCCCTTCCAGCCATCGATCTATCAGTCTGGCAGAAAAGGAGGCACAACACAGCCCAGACTCATCAGATCTTGGAAGCTAAGCTGTGTCGATGCTTGGATGGGAGACCGCCAAGAAAGGCTCTGCCGACGAAGGCAGCGGCAAACCACCTTGCCTTGAAAGCCCCTTCTTGTGGGTTGCCATAAGTCAGGTGAGACTTGGTGGCACTTTACACCCACACACGTCAAAGAGGGCCTCTCGCCAATTAAGGCTTTTCAAACTAATACTTGAGGTTCTGCGTCTCTCAGCCTCGGTACTTGCAATCGGGGCAAGGTGTCCAGAATTGCAATCTTGATCCCTCCTGCATACAAATCATCTTACAGCATTTAAAGTCTTGTGGTTCCAGGGCCAGAAAGTATTCAGACTCAAGCAGGTGTATAATAATAGTAATTTACAGTTCAGTCACCTGGATTTTTGGGTCATCTAAATTTAATACCACAATGAAGGCTTCAGTGGTTTTGGGGTGGGGGGGCAATCCAGGTTTATTCCTGGACGGGTGGATTTTCAGAGTGCGAACTAGGTCAAGATTGGAGGATTTCGGAGGAGGGAACTCCTGCCTGTTGCATACAGACACGGTTTCAGACAGTGGTGGGATCCAAAAATTTTAGTAACAGGTTCCCTCGCCAGCCCCCCCTCAGCAAAGGGGGCAGAGGCGTACCTAGACAAACCTGAGCCCTGGGCAAAACCTGAGTTGGATGCCCCCCCCCCATGGGCAGCCACCCCACCATGACCCCCCAAATTTTTTTTGCACCAGGGCATTTCTAAATCATCATCACATTATAGAAAATGCCCCAGCTCACAAATCTGAACACAGCAATGGTGAAACACACAGGTTCTTTGATAGAGACGGGTGAGATAAAAGGTACGAAAGGCTGAGAATCAACGAATTGCAGTACCTGAAAGAGATTAACCCAGTTCAGGGAGTGACATTATTAGTCGCGATTGCTGTATGGAACCTTCACGTTCAAAGGCAGGATGCCTCTCGGGGAGGCGAGGGCGTGGAGACGGAAAAGCGGACCCAACTAGTAACCCCCTCTCGGCACACACAAATCATTAGTAACCCCCTCTCGGAAACTGGTGAGAACCTGCTGGATCCCACCTCTGGTTTCAGCCCTGCTTGGCTTGGGCAGGGATATCTTCTCCCCTGTGTCCCTGCTCAGGAATTAAGACCACAAAAGGAGGCCTCCTGCGTCATAAACCAAAGACGCTCATTTGGCGAGAAGGCCTTTTCAGTGGCAGGCTCACCATTGCAAAACAACTTCCTGTCCCTCACTTTCCCTCTTTGGGAGTCAGCTGTTGGGAAAAGAAATCATGTTTGCTGGAGGTGGAGGAGGAGAAAGGCTCAGAGAAATTACCAGGTGAGAGGCTGCAGCTGCAGGACCCAACTGAGCCCACCTCTCAGGAGTCGAGCCTCTGTTGGCATGCAGAAGGACCCGGGTTCAGAAGGACCTGGGCATCTCAGACAGCAGGTCTTGGGGATACTCTTTTCCGCCTGACACTCCACAGAGTCCCTGCCAGGCAGATGAGACAAGGATGGACCTTCACAAGGATCATGCTCTCTCTAGAACAGCTTCAGCAGCTCACCTTCCTACGGGCTTCCCAGCAAGACAAGGGTTTTTTACATCATGCGCACAGCCAGGTGAAGTCTGCTACCCCTGTTTCTCTGCCCCCCCCCCCCCGCCCCGGTAGACACTTCTTCACACAACGTGTGATTGGTGTTTGGAATATGCTGCCAAAGGAGGTGGTGATGGACACTAACCTGGATAGCTTTAAAAAGGGCTTGGACAGATTTATGGAGGAGAAGTCGATCTATGGCTACCAATCTTGATCCTCTTTGATCTGAGATTGCAAATGCCTTAGCAGACCAGGTGCTCGGGAACAACAGCCGCAGAAGTCCATTGCTTTCACCTCCTGCAGGTGAGCTCCCAAAGGCACCTGGTGGGCCACTGCGAGAAGCAGAGTGCTGGACTAGATGGACTCTGGTCTGATCCAGCTGGCTTGTTCTTATGTTCTTATGCTACTGAGAATATACAATCCAAATATCCGTCCAGCTCAAAGAACTCAGCTCCACGAAACCATGACGTCTCCCAACGCAGCCCAAAACGAGCAATAACATCTCCTGAAATATTCAGCAGCTCCCGTTTCGAGAGATGTCCTAACCTTCGCATCGCTCTCCGGCTGATCTGCCGAAATGTCACGGCTGTCATCAGAACTAATGAGGAGACCTTTTTAAAGGTGGTCCTTCACAAAGGGAACATTAATATCAATCCAACGGGTGAGCAGAGCAACAATGAAGACATTATTCGGCGCCTGTGCGTGTGGCTCCCGGCTCCCGCACACTTCCAGAAATCCTACAGAACTTATGAAACATCTGAAGTTTCTTTTTCTTTCTTTTCCAAAACCCGGGAGCTGCGTGAAAACCGGTGGAACACCCCCCACGGCTGGGTGGAACGCCAGATTTGCTCTTATTTCACCACCAGACATGTCTTAAGCCAGACGTGCATTAGAATTGATGTTTTAAAAATGCCTGATTACACAGTCCCAAAGTCGAGCAGCAAGTTTCTTCAACAGGACTGAGCGACAAGGGGAATCAGGACAGAGATGGCTCAGTCAGCGTGAGGAAGTCAGAATTCATTCTGTCCCTACAGCAGTCACGTGCGCCGCACAGCAAACTGCTCCAAGGGCAGAGCACGGGGCTTTGTGAAGTAAAGAGGCTGCACTTCTGACAACGCAGTGTGGAATAAGTCTCAGGGGTAGTGTAGAATAAACCGTTGGTACCTGCCAGATCCTTTTTACAAGTTTCAAATAAGCTGCACGGTTGGGTTTGCCCCAGCGCCTCACCCTCCTCAGCCACCCACCCACCCAACCTCAGCAGTCAGTTAAGGACGGTACAGATTTGCTTCCTGTTGTTGTACCAAACTCGGGAAAGAAATCTTCCAGTCAAAGGAGGAGGAGGAGGAGGAGGAGGAGGAGGAGGAGGAGGAGGAGGAGGAGGAGGAGGAGGAGGAGGAGGAGGAGAAGAAGAAGAAGAAGAAGGAGGAGGAGGAGGAGGAGGAGGAGGAGGAGGAGGAGGAGGAGTTTGGATTTATATCCCCCCTTTCTCTCCTGCAGGAGACTCAAAGGGGCTCACAATCTCCTTGCCCTTCCCCCCTCACAACAAACACCCTGTGAGGTAGGTGGGGCTGAGAGAGCTCCGAGAAGCTGTGACTAGCCCAAGGTCACCCAGCTGGCATGTGTGGGAGTGTACAGGCTAATCTGAATTCCCCAGATAAGCTTCCACAGCTCAGGCGGCAGAGCTGGGAATCAAACCCGATTCCTCCAGATTAGATACATGAGCTCTTAACCTCCTACGCCGCTGCTGCTCCTGTGTGTGTGCGTGCACCTGTGTGTAAAGTACCACCAAGTCACAGGTGATGTCAGGCGACCGCACAGTGTTTTCAGAGGTGGTTTGCCATCGCTTGTCTCTGCGTAGCAAGGCAGGTGTTCTACCACAGAGCCACTTCCCATACGCGGAAGCCGCCGTCTACCGAGTCATCTCGCTCAGAATTGTCTACCCCCAACTGGCAGGGCCTGAGGAGGCAGAGACATTCTCCTGACATTCTGGAAACGGATCATCTGCACGCAGGACAAGCTGCGTGCCCCATCTCTCCACAAGGATATATAGCCTCACATGAAAGCCGCCGTGGGTCTTTCTAGCTCGGGATCATTTGCTGCGTCTGGCTGCCTGCTTCCCCAGAGGAGAGGCTGGGGATGGGCCCTGGGGGTGTCTACCTGCCAAGCAGGTGCTCTGCCACGGAGCTGTGGTCTCCTCCCCGGGGCCGAATGTTTCAGGAGACTGGCAATGAAGAACCCGTGTGTTTTTTAAGGCACCGTGTCACCGAGGAACTCCAGAGAATTCGAGGTTCCTCCTACAACGCAGCCTGAACATCTCTCTTGCAAGCCACAGGTGCCAACTATTCAGCTCCCAGTTCTGCCCGTGGAGGGTTCTGCCGCTTCTGGCCCAGCCTGCCCTGTCAGCAGATCCCCAGTTCTTCCCGGCCGGCCGGCCTGCCTGCCCTTACTTGCCGCCTGCCCGCCCCACAGGTGTTTGGCAGCCTGCTGCGTGGCTCTGGCCTGCAAGGGCACCCAGTCATTGGAAAGCAAGCCAGCCAGCCAGCCAGCCGCTCTCTCTTGCAGCTGCAAATATATCGGCATGGATGACACACAGCCAGAGCGGCCTGCTGTGTCAGCAAATTGATGGCCAGGCGCTCTGCGTCGTGGTCGTTGGAGCACTGCTGAGCATGATGCCACCAGAGTGCATCTGGCGCAAAAAGGGAGAGAGGGGGGGGGGTGCTGATTTCCCAGCAAAGCCCACTTTGGTGCCGGGGTTGACCACGGTGCCTTCCTCTCCCCCCCCCCCCCGTACCACTGGGACAGCACTCATGGTCAAGGGCTCCAGTGCCAACCGACCCATGCGCTGCTGTTGAGCCCCTGCGCATCCAGCCCACCGGCACGGCCGCGGCGGCAGGCGGGGGTCTTCCTGGCGGTGCCAAGTGAGGCTCAAAGGGGCCCGGTTGGCCCCCGGCCCCTCCTGCCCCCCTTGAGCTGGCTTCCAGAAGGGCTGGCCCGCTCTGGAGGGCACAAGCGTTGGTCTTCCAGCGGAAGGATTCTGGCAAGAGGGGGCTGGATGTGTTTCTTTAGGGTGGAAGGCAAGCCGGGGGGCGTGGGGGGGGGGCTCCTGCTGGCCTCCAAGCCAAGGAAGAGAGTGAGGGCGAGAGAGAGAGAGACTTCGCAGAGGCTGCCAAAGCGCCCGCCCGCTCAGCCAGGGGGAAGCAGCTGCCAAGGCTGGGCACGGCAGCAGCCCGAGTGCCCCGGGGGGGGGGGGGTCCCGTCCGGCCGCCTCCAAGAAGCCCTTCTGCAAAGCGCCGCTCTCTCGGAAGCCACCCCGGGCCCAGAGAGAGAGGGGGAGGGAGGGGTCCCCCCACAGCCTCCCGGGGAAGGGCACCGCTGCCAGCCCGCCCGCCAGGCTCTGGCCGCGCTCTGCCTTCCACCCACCTGGCCGAGCCGGCCCACCGGCAGCCCCCTCCCCACCCCCAAGCGCGGCCCCCCACCCCCGTGCCACGCGCGGCCCCGCGCCCACTCACTCACTCACTCACCATCTCGGGCGTCCTTCAACTGGGCGCGCCGCCGCCGCCGGCCCCGCAGCGCATCTCCTGCCCAGCAGCAGCAGCCTTTGCGCCCCGCGTCGCTCCGGCCGGGACTGAGCCGCTCGGACGCCGGCTGGCCAGCAGGAGGCGGGCGCCGCCGAGGAGCTCCGGTGCCCCGCCCGCCGGACGGGAGGCCGGCCCCTTCCCCGTCCGCCCGGCCTCTCTGCCCCCCCCCCCTCTCTCTCTGGGCCCCCGGGCAGCCAGCCAGCCAGCCAGGGGAAGGCGAGCAGCCAGCGCCTTGGCCAGCGAGGGAACCCAGCCTCCCTTCTCGGGAGGATGCTCCACTATCCCTCCCAGCCCCACGCCCGCTGCGCTCCCTTGTGAGCCACACTCTGCCTGCCTCTCAGACTTTTTACACTGTCAGCGTGTGTGTGTGTGTGAGTCTGTGCGGTGAACGCACACGCACTGATCTCTGCCCCAGGGAGCTTACAGTGGGAAAATGATTGCTAGTGAACTCTGGGCCAGAAGGACACAACAGGGAGGGGGACAAACCCAGGGTCCCAGTGCCCAGCTGGGAAGGGGCATCTTGTCGCCGGGGAACCCAATGGCCCAGGGCAGGCTAGCCTGATCTTGGAAGCTAAGGAGGGCCGGCCCTTCTTAGTACTTGAGTGGGAGACCACCACCACCACCACCAGAGAAGGCACTGGGGGGGCGGGGGGGGGCACACAGGAGGCAGAAGGCGACAGCAAACCTCCTCCAGCCTCCTCTTGCTTTGGAAACTCTTTGGGTTCTCATAAGACGACAACCTCAAAGGGATGGCCCTTTCCAGGCACATCAGTGGCCTCTAGTGGCCATCAGCCGCCATGACTGGTCAGTCCAACAGAGGCTGGGCAGTTCTCTCATTAAAAAAAGTAAAGTCTCTTTAATGCTCAGGTTTGGGGTGGGTGGGTGTTCACTTGCCCTGTTAAGCCCCATATATAGGCCAAGCTGAGGATTAGCAGCCTGATCCTAAGCACACCTCCTCAGGGGGAAGTCCTATTGAATTCCATGGGACTTACTGGCAAGGAAGGAGGCTTAGGAGAGAGTGGTGAGTCCCTGCGGCTTCAAGAACCTGAATGAAAAAGAGTCTTGGGGCACCTTAAAGGCTGCAGGATTGATGTGGGCAGGTGCCTTGCTGCATCAGGTGTGTGCTCAGACACCCCGAGTAGGGCCCCCCTTTGAAACGTGTGTCCAGCGCAGGGCAGGCAGGATCCTTTGGCAAAGACGGGCCTAGTTTTTTTGTTTTGTTTCCACCAGTGGGGGTGTCATCCGTCTGCTACATCTCTGGGCCCCGAAAGGGACCGCAGCTGCCATTTGAAACAATACGGCAGAAGTGGCAAAGAGTTTTCCCTTCTCGTTTAACAACCGAAGCTCAGCCCTGTCGGTTCCCCTTTTCTCAGATGCTTTCATTTGTCTCTGAGACATTCTGCTCTGTTCTTGCCTTTGAGCTGGTACAAGTGAACAGATCTTGGCAACAACAGTGCACAAATGAATGGTCCACGGAGTCAGATTCCTCTTCAGAACCATTGAAGGCAGATTAGTTACTATCTGTAATCAGTAGGCGTGAAAGGAGATCTTTCCCTAACCCTTTAAAGAGCCAGCGTGGTTTCGTGGTTAAGAGCAGGTGCACTCTAACCTGTAGGAACCGGGTTTGATTCCCCGCTCTGCCACTTGAGCTGGGGAGGCTTATCTGCTGAACTAGATTAGCTTGTGCACGCCAACATACGCCAGCTGGGTGACCTTGGGCCAGTCACAGTTCTTCGGAGCTCTCTCAGCCCCTCCCACCTCACAGGGTGTTTGTTGTGGGGGGGGGGGAGGGAAAGGAGATTGTCAGCCCCTTTGAGTCTCCTTGCAGGAGAGAAAGGGGGGATAGAAATCCAAACTCTTCTTCTTCCTAGGTTCTCTTCTTGTCTTGTGGACTTGGGATAAAGTGGCATGCACCCCACCCCGGAGGAAGAGCCAGAACCCCAGACCACAGAAGAACCCAGACCACGAGAGGCAACTTCTCTGGGGGGGTCAGATTTAGAACAGTACTTGACAGTTCCATTTCTAGTCTTATATCTGGGACCGTTCTCACTCACAAGCCCACACCTTTGATCTATCACACCTTGGCCAGAAGATGTGGGTGTCGTCCAACCCTCCAGTCCACCTGTGCATGGTTTTATTGACACACATTCCTGGCCTCACTCCAGGTGCTCTGATGCCAAAGTGGAAAATCCGAAATGCATGCCCCCTCCCCCCCGCCTTCCCCTAGTAGTGTGGAATTTGGTTGATGGGACAGTAGCCAATCATATGTTCTCATGTGCACCTCATGGACCACATCAGTCTGCGTTATTGCTTGCTAGTGCTCCTGAGGGCCCAGTTTGATGGGACAGTAGCCAATCATATGTTCTCATGTGCACCTCATGGACCACATCAGTCTGCGTTGTGCTTGCCGGGGCCCAGTTTGATGGGACAGTAGCCAATCATATGTTCTCATGTGCACCTCATGGACCACATCAGTCTGCGTTGTGCTTGCCCCCCCCCCCTCCATGACTCCCAAGACCACCTGCCCGTTTGCTTCTGAGGAAGAGGCCACCCAGAGGCCTTTGGAGAGGCCCTGCTTGATGGAGACCTGAGCCTTCAGAGCCTGTGCGATTCCCTTCGGCAGCTCTTTAGCTTTGCCTTCGGCTCAAGGGCTCACCCTGAGCTAGGTGCATTCCTCGGAGCCTCAGAGATCATTTATGCACCAACTTCCTGTTCTTCCAGCGAGCATGGCGTTGCTGCTTGCAGGAATTTTGCAGGGCGTGTGGAACGGAAGAGTGTGTTGGCTGAGCGGCGAGACGCCCCCCCTGTGTTCTCTTTGTGCCTTGCCCAGATTAGCATCTCTCCCAGGGAGCCGTGTGCTCATGTGGGAAACACACGCTTCCTTTCCCCATCTCCTGACCCCCACGAAGGAATAATTGCAGGGTGATGGAGCTTCAAAGAGGGCTTGTCTTGTGTGCCAGAGTCTGTGCGGAAGACTTTGTTCCCTATAAATAAGTTCTCTTCCCCCCCCCCCCACCCCGTTCTCTCGAGGAGGGCCTCGCTTCTCTGAGGTTGAGCCACCGCACAGTTACTATGGTGACAGCGTCCTGGCAACAGCTCCCGACAGCTGCCTCCCTTCTCATCTACCAGGGCCCGGTGGCAACAGGCCCAGTGAAGAGGAAGAGGCGACAGGGCTCAGTTGCTGCAGCGGCAGGAGCAGCAGGCACTGGGGCAGCCAGTGTGGCAGCTTGTCGCACACACATACCCAGGTTGCACCAAGGACCGGGGCAACCCTGCCGGGATGCTCAGGAAATGTGGGACGGTGCCTCCCGGCCCTCGCCAGAGCCAGGTAAGCAGGTGGGTGGCCTCTATGTAACTTCAGCTCAGCCTCCGTCTGTTGTGCAAGGGATGCTTGTGGCAAGGGGGCGGGGGGGGGGCTGGCCCCTGTTTTTCTCGCATCCACTCTCCTTTGACCCCCCTCCGTGCGTGCAGGTGAGCTGGTGTGGAGATTGCATGGCACATACATTAGGCTGTGTGTGTGTGGGAGGGATTTGCTGCTGAAGCCCACGGCACGGCAGAGTGTCGTCTTGTTCCCGCACGCCATTTTCCTCACAGCTTTGGTGTTTCTGGGCGCAAGCAGTCCAGTCGGGGGAACCACCGCCGCAAACCTCGTTGGATGCTGGGGCTCCCGGTGCACCTCTGGAATGTTGTGTCGCGAGTTTGCTTGGTTGCACACTTGGGGAGGAAAGATGTGGGTTTGCCAACACAAGTAGGGGGAAAGGGATGAAGACGTTTCCCTCTCGTTCCAAAAACACCCTCCATCCAGGAGAGAGAGAGTGAGCATTTTCACGTGTGACCAGATTGGCATGAGACATGGATTTTAGGGGGAGGGGTCACGATCTTGCAAACTATATAGCAGGGGTCTGCAACCTGTGGCTCTCCAGATGTTCATGGACTACAAATCCCATCAGCCCCTGCCAGCATGGCCAATTGTAGTCCATGAACATCTGAAGGGCCATAGGTTCGTCACCATGTTACAGGTGTCAAACTCGCGGCCCTCCAGATGTTATGGACTACAGTTCCCATCATCCCTACCAGCATCGTACTGCAGCGGGGATGATGGGAGCAAATTCCGCATGCTGGCGGGATAGTAAGAACGGCAGTCTGTATCTGGAGAACGCTATTCTTCTAGGAATATAGCTCTTTGTTATTTCTGCAGTTTGTAAACGCTGGGTGGGGAGCTTCTACTTAATTATATTGCATCCACCACTTGAGACTTCCTTGTGCAACTAGTTACCCCCCACTTCCCCTCCACAGCAGATAGTGGTCAGTTCAGCAGCCAGTGAGAGTCACCTTCTCAGCTAAGAACAGGTCAGTCTAGGACACACACCCATCTTCTCACCTTCACCTCCAATGATTTCCTCCAATGGAGGAGGTCCTTCCATACTCGCCATCCCTCCCAGTCACAGCTCTGACCTCAGAAGTTCACTTCATTGGAAGCCGCTGCCCAGCCCTTCCCCCCGCCCCGCCAGGGTCAGATCAAAGGACCATCTCACTGGCCAGTTAGATGCTCCCAGAAGGCCCACAAGCAGAGGGATTGTCGCCCCCCCCAGCAGCTGGTACTATTCAGAGGTACACTGCTGCCAGCCACAGAGGTTCCATTTGCTACTATTAAAAGGAAGGATGTATGGACCGCAGTGGCATAGGAGCAGCAGTGGCGTAGGAGGTTAAGAGCTCGTGTATCTAATCTGGAGGAACCAGGTTTGATTCCCAGCTCTACTCCGCCCTGAAGAGCTAATGAGCTTCTCTTAATGATAGCTCTCACGCACACAATCGGTGCTTGCTTACGGGATCTGCTTGACTTTTCCCCATCAGCAGTAGTAGGAGGGTTAAGAGCTCGTGTATCTAATCTGGAGGGACGAGGGGTTTTGATTCCCAGCTCTGCCGCCTGGGCTAATGGAGGCTTATCTGGGGAATTCAGATTAGCCTGGAGGAACACTCCCACACACGCCAGCTGGGTGACCTTGGGCTAGTCACAGCTTCTACCGGAGCTCTCTCAGCCCCACCTACCTCACAGGGTGTTTGTTGTGAGGGGGGAGGAAGGGCAAGGAGATTGTCAGCCCTTTGGAGTCTCCTACAGGAGAGAGGGGGGATATAAATCAAAGCTCCTCCCTCCTCTTCTTCTTCTTCTTCTTCTTCTTTTGCAGTTCTTCTCTCCTCTTCCTCCTCCTCCTCCTCTTCTTCTTCTTCTTCTTCTTCTTCTTCTTCTTCTTCTTCTTCTTCTTCTTCTTCTTCTTCTTCTTCTTCTTCTTCTTCTTCTTCTTCCTGAGTGCTCAAGGCAGTTTACCTAAAAGAATCGCCAGGCTGATCCTGTGAATTGAGACACAATTATAACCATTGCAAAAGCATCACAACAGTCCCAAGAGAAATCCTTCCCCTGTGGTCTTGGTGGTTGCTAATTGCAGGCTGAACGGCCTCGTGATGCGAGCTGGGCCTCCTGGGTATCCCTCTTTCACCACACCTGCTCGCCTGGCTCAGTGGGACCCCAGGAGGGCACGTCCAGGTGGGCGGGTTCCCTTCTCTTTCTGCCTTCCGCAGAAATCCCGGTCTGCCTCCTCCAGTCTTGCTTCCCGTAGCGTCATTCTGGTGGAAAGAGAGCAGGTTTCTCAGTATCCTTTCCCCCATCCGTTCCCTTTTCACGGCACAGCTTCAGAAAGCAGCCATGTTGGTCTGCAGTAGAAGACTTAGATTCCAGTCCAGGCGTACCTCAGAGACCAACAAGAGTTTCAGAGCGTGAGCTTTCCAGTCCATTCCTGATTGTACAAAGGGAGCTGTGTCTCTCAAAAGCTCATGCTATGAAAACCCCTTGTTGGTCCCTGAGGTGCCCCTGGACTTGCAGCTAGCTGCTCTCACTGCACACAATCTGTGCCCCTTTGCAAGGATCTGTGACTTTTCCCCATCCCAGCAGTGGCGTAGGAGGTTAAGAGCTCGTGTATCTAATCTGGAGGAACGGGGTTTGATTCCCAGCTCTGCCGCCTGAGCTGTGGAGGCTTATCTGGGGAATTCAGATTAGCCTGTGTGCACTCCCACACATGCCAGCTGGGTGACCTTGGGCTAGTCACAGCTTCTCAGAGCTCTCTCAGCCCCACCTACCTCACAGGGTGTTTGTTGTGAGGGGGGGAAGGGCAGGGAGATTGTCAGCCCCTTTGAGTCTCCTACAGGAGAGAAAGGGGGGATATAAATACAAAACTCTTCTTCTTCTTCTGGGAAAGGTCTTTCCCTCAACACCAAGTTTTCTCTGCTCCTTTTCCTACCTTATTTGGGGAATGGGGTGGGTTATCCCTCCGGTGTATCTCACATGTGATGTGTTGTTTGTCAACATTCTATACCAGTGATGGCGAACCTTTTCGAGACCGAGTGCCCAAATTGCAGCCCAAAACCCACTTATTTATCGCAAAGTGCCAACATGGCAATTTAACCTGAATACTGAGGTTTTAGTTTAGAAAAAACGGTTGGCTCTGAGGCGTGTGTTACTTGGGAGTAAGCTTAGTGGTAATCAGTGGCTTTGCTTTGAAGCAACCGTGCAACTCTTCCAACGGGTGAATCACGACCCTAGGAGGGTTTACTCAGAAGCAAGCCCCATTGCCAGCAACCGAGCTTACTCCCAGGTAAAGGATTGTGCTTTGGTTCTTCGCATGAAAATCAGTGGGGTTTAACAGCACTTAGCAGGGTTACCTGCACTGCTTCCCCAAAACTAGGTCTTAGGTTTAATGCTAAGAATCGAGCCCAGCGGCCCAGGCCAGCCTAGATGTGGGGGGGGGGGGCAACTCTGTTTGTGCGTGCCCACAGAGAGGGCTCTGAGTGCCACCTCCGGCACCCGTGCCATAGGTTCGCCACCACTGTTCTATAGCCAGAATCTCTACTTCGGTCAGCTGAAAATGGCATGGCTATTCCATAGTATCCCTGCAGGACCCTTCCCGGCGTGTTTGTGCACACTCCCTGTTTACACACACACACACACACACACACACACACACACACACACACACACACACACACACACACACACACACACACACACACACACGCACACACACACACACACACACACACACACACACACACACACACACACACACACACACACACTTCTAGCATTGGCTCTTCCAGCAAAAGAACCCCTCTGTTCTCTCTCCATCTGCGCACCATATTGCCTCACGCTGAATCAGTCCTCCCAATGCAGCCTCACCCGGTTTCAGTGGGAGTCTGGCGGCTGCCGGGCCTGCAAGCTCAGCCTCCCAACAGGAAAGCACAGGAAGGTGGTGCTCCCTCAGGGAAGGCGAGCGGCTCCCCTTCTCCATCCGGCCCGGGCTGAGGAACCTCGCGAAAATCCCCTGCAGAAAGCAAAGCCCTTTGTGCGTTTGATGTGGCAAGTTGAGGCAAGGAAATGAGATGAGCATTTTGTAAGCAGCAGTGGATTGGTGTGCATGATAGGGCCTCTCATTGGAGGGGTCATAAGAACATAACATAAGAACGTAAGAATGAGCCAGCTGGATCAGACCAGAGTCCATCTAGTCCAGCTCTCTGCTACTCGCAGTGGCCCACCAGGTGCCTTTGGGAGCTCACACGCAGGAGGTGAAAGCAAGGGCCTTAAGAACATAAGAACTAGCCAGCTGGATCAGACCAGAGTCCATCTAGTCCAGCTCTCTGCTACTCGCAGTGGCCCACCAGGTGCCTTTGGGAGCTCACATGCAGGATGTGAAAGCAAAGGGCCTTAAGAACTATAAGAACTAGCCAAGCTGGATCAGACCAGAGTCCATCTAGTCCAGCTCTCTGCTGCACAAGCAGTGGCCCACCAGGTGCCTTTGGGAGCTCACATGCAGGATGTGTGAGAAACAAGGGCACTTAAGAACATAAGAAGCCCAGCCAGCTGGATCGAGACCAGAGTCCATCTAGTCCAGCATTGTTCTGCTACTCACAGTGGCCCTGGGTGCCTTTGGGAGCTCACAGGCAGGGTGTGAAAACAAGGGCCTTCTGCTGCTGCTGCTCCTGAGCACCTGGTCTGCTAAGGCATTTGCAATCTGAGATCAAGGAGGATCAAGATTGGGAGCCATAGATCAACTTCTCCTCCATAAATCTGTCCAAGCCCCTTTTAAAGCTATCCAGGTGAGTGGCCATCACCACCTCCTGTGGCAGCATATTCCAAACACCAATGACACGTTGCATGAAGAAGTGTTTCCTTTTATTAGTCCTAATTCTTCCCCCCGGCATTTTCAATGAATGCCCCCTGGTTCTAGTATGGTGAGAAAGAGAGAAAAATTTCTCTCTGTCAACCTTTTCTACCCCATGTGCCTCTTCTCCCTCCTTGGAAATGTCTGGGGGTGGGGGGCTTGGACCATGGCCCATGCCCAGTGGGCTGGGATGCCCACTTACGGGTCAGGCACCAAGGAACTCTCTCTGGGGGATGGTTTTGCTTGCCCCTGGGCAGAGATTTATGAGCCACCTGGGTTCAGTCCAAAGAGTTCTTCCCCGAAAGAGATGAGCACCCAGTCAGAACTGGGCCGACAGGTGCCTCCTTTGACCCTCTGCGTGAAGCTTCGTGGCACCTGGAGGCTCACTGGCATGCCAAAGTGTTCCCACATGGTTCCAGCAGCACCTGTGCGGCGGGAGACTGCTTCACCTCTATATACATTCGACAATACATTGCTTTGCCTCTGGTTCTGCTTTGCCAGCTTGTGGGTGAACAGCGGCAGTTTTCCGAGCACGGACTTCTCCTCTGGGAAACCTGCCCCGTTCCTCCGTTGCAGAGTGTCCGCACGTGTGGCTTGCTTGCAGAGAGCATTTTGTCCGGAGCATGTCTTTGCTTGGGATGCATGAGGTTGTTTCGGTGCCAGATGTCAACAGCTGCGTCACGAGCACCATTGCCTATTGCTTCCCAACAGACATAAATGCCTGGACAGGAAAAAAATGGCCCAGCCCAGCCCCTTCTTCCCGACGCTCGGCCCCACTGAAAGGTACTGTGGGGCATCGGAGGAGACTGCTTATGGGGGATGGGGGGACGCACCTGCTACTCATGAGCCAGTCTCAGGGCTGTGCACGTGGCCGAATTGTCCTGTGTGCGGAGTTCGCTTTCCTGGGGGAGCTGCCATTTTCTTTCATGTAAATTGCCATGTTGTCTTACAACAGCTGAGAAGACAGCATGTCCTTTCGGCGAGTGAGAGAAGCAGGGGGCAACTCTGCCGTCCCGTCTTTCTCCACGCCCTTTTATTGACAGTTTACAAGTGGAAGAACAAACAGGGCAGGCAGGCACAATGGACAGGGCAAAGGGCACAGGGGGATTTGAGCAGGGGAATTGGCATTTGCACGTACACACATTGGAGCCAGAGGGTCTTGCAACCTCAGCAGTTTTTCCGAAACTACTTTTTGGAAGGAGAGGTCAGTCGGGGGAGTGTGAGAGACCCTTTTCCGGCAGTGTGCCACCGTACTCGAGCGTTTCCCAGGCACTCAGGCCCTCCAACATTGCCACCCCAAGACTGGGACGCAGGCAGCCTATCAGGCTGTGAGGGAAGCAGGGAGGAGGAGGAACAGACAGAGACCCGCAGGCAGCAGCTATTTCTAGGCCAGGCCCAGAACCTGGTCAGGTGCCAGGTGAGTCGAGTTAGCGAGAGCACAGAATCCCATTTTCTTCCTGTCCACACTCAGCTGATGCCCACCACTGGGGTCCCCCATGAACGGGCCAGAAGTCTCCCATGACGTGCCACGGCCGGCGGGGAACCCAGTTTGCCTAGTGGGGTCAGGTGGGCCGGGCGTGGGAATCCTGCCGCCTGCCACCCAGCGCCCCTCCACCTCTCCCATGGTGCCTTCCTTTCTCCAGGCGTGTCCGGAACATCCCGCTTCATAGCCAAGCCCTGACGGCCGTTCCTCTTGGGTCAGCCAGATTGGTGGACCAGCTGGAAGACCGCATCCTCAGCCATGAGAAGACCACGGCTGCCCTGGTGGAGCACGCTTTCCGCATCAAGGAGGACATCGTGTCCACGCTGCACAGGATGCAGAACAAAGGGGGAGGGGACCGCCTGGCCCGGCAGCTCCTGGAGGAACACATCCGGAACATCACCGCCATTGTCCGGCAGCTGAACCGAGACATTGAGGTCAGTGGGGCACGCAGGGGGAGCCTCGTGGCTGAGTTTGGGGCATCTGGGCCTGTCCTCTTTCTAAGCTAAGAAGAAAATGCTGGGGAGAGTGTTGACAGGGCAGCAGGAGAGCTGGCCAGCGCTGCACATGTAAGATCGCCTGTATGCCAGAGTTGTTAATTGCTCTGGAGCAGAGGTCTTCAAACTATGGCCCTCCAGATGTTCAGGAACTACAATTCCCATCAGCCTCTGCCAGCATGGCCAAGTAGCAGAGCTAATGGGAATTGTAGTTCCTGAACATCTGGAGAGCCATAGTTTGAAGACCCCTGCTCTGGAGAAACGGCTGTCTCCATTTGACCTGCGCTAAGTGGTTCAGTCTCTTACTTTTTAAGCAAAATTAGCATAAATTAGCCTTGGGGAGTTCCGCAGGGCCTGTAAAACTGAGCTGTTCCACCGGGCTTTTGGGGGGCCCGGCCGCTGATTCTGCCCCTTTTATTGTCCTGTTTACTGGTTTACTGGCTGTGCACTTGACCATCTGACCATCTGGCAGCCCCCTCCCAGAATTTGTCCACTCCCAGGTTTTGATCGCTGGGGTGTGATGCCAGACGCCCCTTATTATTAATTATTAACTATTTATTGTGGAATGCTGCTGCTATAGTTTTAAGATTTGTATTTTAACTGGGGTTATTCGATTTGTTTTATTATGGTTGTTCTTGTTTTGTTGTACACCGCCCTGAGCCCTTCGGGGGTAGGGCGGTTTATCATCAATTAATAATATGTAATATATATGTAATCGAATAATAATAATAATAATAATAATAATAATAATAATAATAATAATAATAATAATAATAATAATAATAATAATAATAAAAAATATCTGAATGGCAGAACCCCCATTTCCGCTTCTCTTTCTTCTTAGTGTCTCAGTGTTTTAGGGTCTGTGAATTCATAACATCACAAACTTGTTTTCTGAATAAGACTTTGTTTTGAAGCGGAGACTTTTTTTTTTCCTGAAAACTTTCTGTAAATAACCAGCTGTGTTCCAGCCTGCAGTTGCTGGGAATAGGAATTAGGAGCCTGGGAAGTTTCTTGAACCTTTTCCCAGGCCCTGGTTTTCTTCCATCTAGGACCACAGTTAGACGTGTTCTGTAGGACAGTCATGTCCAATGAAATACCAGAGGCTGTACTGACCATATTATTGGTATGACTTCCCTTTCTAAACGGGTGTCCGCTGAGTGTATTTATTTAAAACGTTTCTTAGTCACCTTTTTTCTTTGTGGAACAAGGTGGTTTTCAGTGTAGATAAAGCATATAAAATGTAGATAAAACATACATAAAAAGCAAAATTTGAAATCACAGTTTAGCACTGCTTTAACCAAATGCAGTCCTAAATAAAACCATATTCAGATGCTTCCTGAAAACTGAAAGTGATGCGACCAGGTGTACCTTCCTGGGGAGGTTGTTCCAAAATTGTGGGGCGGCCACCAACAAGGCCCCGGCTCGTACGCCCACCCAACAAGCATCCTTGATGAGTGGGACAATTAGGAGGACGTCTCCCTCTAAATATAATCCCTAGGCAGGAAGAAGTTCCCAATAGCCTCTTGTATGTACAAAAAATAGTTTTTGAAAATCCGACCCTGATGCTTTCTCTTAAACGCAATAATAGAAAATGAAGAATTAGCTTCAGACCTTGCCTTGACAAACCCTTTTTGTTTATTAATTGTAGGTTCTGCAGGAACAGATACGAGTCAGGGATAACCTCAGTTATGGCACAAATTCGACCTTGAAGAGCCTGGAGATGCGCCAGTTGTCTGGCCTGGGCGATCTCAGGGGACGTGTTGCGAGGTAGGCCCCTGCGGGGGGGTTATCTCTCTGAGAGCATCGCTGCTGCCAGCTGACCTGGGGGGCAGGGTCAAGTGCAAACTTAAATCCACAGGGTTGCCAACTCTGGGTTGGGAAAGTCCTGGACATTTGGGGGTCAGAGTCTTGGGGTGGGGGGCAGGGTTTGGGAAGGAGAGGGACCAAGGTGGAGGGATAATAATGCCATGAAGTCCACCCTCCTAGGCAGCCATTTGCCTCAGTGGAAGGAATCTCTGTTATCTTTAGAGATCAGCTGCAATTCCAGGAGTATAAGAACATAAGAACAAGCCAGCTGGATCAGACCAGAGTCCATCTAGTCCAGCTCTCTGCTTCTCACAGTGGCCCACCAGGTGCCTTTGGGAGCTCACATGCAGGAGGTGAAAGCAAGGGCCTGCTGCTGCTGCTGCTCCCGAGCACCTGGTCTGCTAAGGCATTTGCAATCTGAGATCAAGGAGGATCAAGATTGGTAGCCATAGATCAACTTCTCCTCCATAAATCTGTCCAAGCCCCTATTAAAGCTATCTCCTCAGTCCACCTGACTACTCCGTCAGACCTGTTTCATCTACTTTTCGTCGCTTTCCCGACAAGCAGAAAAAAGAAAACAGAAACGGTGCTGACGTTTGGGGTCAGGACACAACCCCACTTGACGATCACAAGTCAATATGGAATGTTTAGATGTGGTGGTTTGCTGTTCCTTTGTTCTCCCCGTACACAAAACCAAAAATAACAAGCGAACACTGGAACTGCTTCACTGCGTAAACCTGTTGTGGGGGGTGGGGGGGGGGGAGAAGCTCTTGAAAAATTGTTTGCTTGGCCTGTGGGTGGTTTACTGGTTGCAAAATTGCAGGTGTAATAGACCAGCGTTCAAAGATTCATAAAAAGAAATATAATGAGTCACAAAAAGAACACCAGCACTCTTGGGAGATAGAAGTGGGGTTTCCAGCAGCGTGACACCCCCCCCACACACACACCCTCTGGCTCCTCTTGATAATGCATTCTTCAAGACAAATCTCTCAAATACCATTATTGTTCCGAAACAGACCCAGTGGCACCCTGCGCTACCCATTTTCCAGACTGTCTCACTCACCCACTTTCAGGTCTGTGTCGTATATATAATCTGGGCAATTTTTCCAAGATTGCAGCCTGGCTTAACTATCAATTAGAGTTGGGGGTTTTTTGGATTTATATCCCCCCTTTCTCTCCTGCAGGAGACCCAAAGGGGCTGACAATCTCCTTGCCCTTCCCCCCTCACAACAAACACCCCGTGAGGTAGGTGGGGCTGAGAGAGCTCCGAGAAGCTGTGACTAGCCCAAGGTCACCCAGCTGGCATGTGTGGGAGTGCACAGGCTAATCTGAATTCCCCAGATAAGCCTCCACAGCTCAGGTGGCAGAGCGGGGAATCAAACCCGGTTCCTCCAGATTAGATACATGAGCTCTTAACCTTCTTTGCCACTGCTGCTCCTTAGAATAAACTAGATTGCTCATGGCCTTTACATATTACTCTCGTGTAGGGTTCACAGGTGCCCCACCCCCCCGGCCTCCAGCAGGGAATGGGGGTAGGGTTGCCAGGTTGGGAAGCTCTTAGAGATGTGGGGATGGGGCCCAGGAGGAGCAGGGACTTCAGTGGGGTACCATGCCATACAGCAGGGGTGGTCAACCTATGGCGCTCCAGATGTTCATGTACTACAATTCCCATAAGCCCCTGCCAGCATGGGACTGATGGGAATTGTAGTCCGTGAACATCTGGGGCGCCACAAGTTGACCACCCCCGCCATAGAGCCTGCCCTCCAAAGCATCCATGTTCTGAACTGACTCAGTAGTCTGTAAAGGAGCTGTAATCCCAGGGGATGCTTAAGTCCTACCTGCAGCCTGGCATCTTTAAACACACACGCTTATTGAGATTTTATTTTCTGTTGGATTCTTCTGTGAATTAAGTGGCTTGCCAGGTGTTGCTTATGTATGGAATGCCCAGAGGTGGGATCCAGCAGGTTCTCACAGGTTCCCGAGAGTAGGTTACTAACTATTTGTGTGTGTCGAGAGGGGGTTACTAATTGGGGATTTTGCCCCATGATTTTTGCCTTAGTTATGCCCCTCCCCTCAGCAGTAGCGCGCAGAACTTGAAGCAGTCTAGCAGGAGGTGCACCGGCGTGCGTGGCAGCCTGCGCCTGTGTGCATTCGTTTCCCGCCCAAGGACCGGCGCAGCGGCTGCGTCCTTGCCATAGCCCCGCCCAGGAATGCCCCGCCCACCGAATGCCCAACCACACCCCCGTCGTGCCCCGCCCAGCCCCATTGGCGCTACGCCACAGTTTAAATCCCACCACCATGGGAACCTGTTACTAAAATGTTTGGATCCCACCACTGGGAATGACACATTTGGCTGCGAGTCCAGTGTCGTTTCCATTGCTGAGTATCATGGGTTGAGCATGGAAGCAGAGCCAGAACGCCCCATGTGCCTGGAAACACGTCTGGAGGAGTGGGTCTGCAGCAGTTCTGGTGCGATTGAGGGAGAAGAAGGGGCTCAGTCCTACTTTCCTGGAAGGGGTGATGAAGAGCAGAGTCCTAAGGAGAACTTCAGGTGCAATCATGGCGGAGACAAAGTTACGTCGGTACTTGGGAGGGCCCGAAGTCCAGCACATGGGACATGAGCCAGACACAATGCAGTCAGCAAAAGGAGGCAATGGGCATGCCAACAGGTTGACATTCTAAAGGCCTGTTGCTCAGACTCTGCCGCTGAGTGTACCCACTGGTCAGAGAACAGATCCAGCTTGATAAAGGAGACACGGGGCAGAGGCGTCGTCGCCCACCAGAGCTCAGCGCCAGCTGCCTCGCCAGATCACGGTGACCCTCCCCGAGACGAATAGAACAGTGTGTTCAGGAATGTCATATTGCCCTGGGGCCCCGTAGGGCTCTTTTTGCATCAAATGTGCTTTTAATTTCGCTGTGTCCTCTGCAGAGTGCGGGGTGTGTTGTTTCAGCCGGCACACGCACGGCTCTGGCACTCTATCTTGAAGTGGGGATGGCTCTGAATGGTTAGCAACAAAAGCAGCTTTTCAGCGACAGAGGAAAATAAACCCTGTGAGATCCCGGGAAAGCGGCAGAGCACGCAGCGCCTTTGTGATAACAGCTTCTTTTAAATGCCGCCTTCTCAAGACAATGATTCTTGTGCTAAGTGCGGCCGAGTCGCTTCCCACTGATGGCGGCCCTGTGAATCCATGTCCTTCAAGACGTTCTGTCGGTTAATAGCCTTGCTGGGGTCTTGCAAACTGAAGGCCGCGGCTTCCTTGAACAAGTCAACCCATCTCATGTTGGCTGTTCTTCTTTTCCTGCTGCCTTCAACCTTTCTTAGCATTATTGCCTTTTCCAGTGACTCTTTTTTCTCAAAGTATGACATGGTTTAATCATTTTAGCTTCCAGGGACAATTCGGGCTTTGATCTAGAACCCACTTAATTTTTTTTTGGGGGGGGGTTCATGGTATCCGTAACGCTCTCTTCCAACACCGCATTTCAAAGGAATCTTCTATCAACCCTTTCTGAGGTACGAAAGCCTTCCCCACCAGTAAGAACATAAGAACATAAGAACTAGCCTGCTGGATCAGACCGGAGTCCATCTAGTCCAGCATTCTGCTACTCGCAGTGGCCCACCAGGTGCCTTTGGGAGCTCACCTGCAGGATGTGAAAGCAATGGCCTTAAGAACATAAGAACAAGCCAGCTGGATCAGACCAGAGTCCATCTAGTCCAGCACTCTGCTACTCGCAGTGGCCCACCAGGTGCCTTTGGGAGCTCACAGGCAGGAGGTGAAAGCAATGGCCTTAAGAACATAAGAACAAGCCAGCTGGATCAGACCAGAGTCCATCTAGTCCAGCACTCTGCTACTGCCAATGGCCCGCAGGTGCCTTTAGAAGAGACTCCTGAGGCAGGAGGTGAAAGCAATGGCCTTAGAACATAAGAACAAGCCAGCTGGATCAGACCAGAGTCCATCTAGTCCAGCATTCTGCTACTCGCAGTGGCCCACCAGGTGCCTTTGGGAGCTCACATGCAGGATGTGGCCAGCTGGATCAGACCAGAGTCCATCTAGTCCAGCTCTCTGCTACTCGCAGTGGCCCACCAGGTGCCTTTGGGAGCTCACAGGCAGGAGGTGAAAGCAATGGCCTTAAGAACATAAGAACAAGCCAGCTGGATCAGACCAGAGTCCATCTAGTCCAGCACTCTGCTACTCGCAGTGGCCCACCAGGTGCCCTTTGGGGAGCTCACAGGCAGGAGGTGAAAGCAAGGGCCTTAAGAACAAAGAACAAGCCAGCTGGATCAGACCAGAGTCCATCTGGTCCAGCACTCTGCTACTCGCAGTGGCCCACCAGGTGCCTTTGGGAGCTCACATGCAGGATGTGAAAGCAAGGGCCTTCTGCTGCTGCTGCTGCTCCCGAGCACCTGGTCTGCTCAGGCATTTGCAATCTGAGATCAAGGAGGATCAAGATTGGTAGCCACAGATTGACTTCTCCTCCATCAATCTGTCCAAGCCCTTTTTAAAGCTACCCAGGTTAGTGGCCATCACCACCTCCTGTGGCAGCATGTTCCAAACACCAATCACACGTTGCGTGAAAAAGTGTTTCCTTTTATTTGTCCTAATTCTTCCCCCCGGCATTTTCAATGGATGCCCCCTGGCCAGTTTCGCCAGTCTTCCTCCTGCATATGTGTCTTAGGGCCCCGTGCCACCTTCTTGTCCATCTCTTCGTCCTCTGCTGACCCACCCACCTACCTTTATCAATCAATCAATCAATCAATCAATCAATCAATCAATCAATCAATCAATCAATCAATCAATCAATCAATCAATCAATCAATTGTATTTATAGACCGCCTCACCCCCGAAGGGCTCGAGGCGGTTCACAAGTTCGGCAATAACCAGCGCCGCAACATATAACCATAGAAAACCCCATTAAACAAAAAGCATCAGCAATTACATTAAAGTGAATAAAACAAATAAAACAGCAGAACATCAATCAAAGATTGTCCAAGTCCAACTCTTCTCTGGGGCAGCCACGGTAATAAACTGCTGATAAACTAGCATAGGTGTCAAACTCGCAGCCCTCCAGATGTTATGGACTACAGTTCCCATCATCCCCTGCCAGCATGATTCTAGTTCACAGCTCAGAGCCAAGATGGGGGCCTCGCACCCGTCATGCAGAACTCCACGCTTCAGGGCTTCTGTTTGTTGGTGAACAGCAGTTCCTCTCCAGTATCTTCCTCACCACAGCTGCAGGCCTCAGCACTCTTACTCAGTAGTGAATTCCACCCCCATCGCCCGTGCACGACCAGGGTGTCTGGTAACCTCCATGTGCTCCGATCATGTCCCATCATCTCCTGAGTGGTAACAGACTGCAAAATTTTCATAGGCCGAATCCCCACTGAAAATTTAATCTAGATGCAACCAAGTCTCAAAAGAATCGGCACCTTTTCATCCAGGTTCCAACATCCTCACTGCATCATGTTTCTAGTGAAGACGTCTAGGCCTGCCCGGGTGTGTGTGTGTGTGTGCCTGATGTCAGGGGTGCAGTTGTTAAGCTAACAGCATCAAAACTTCAGAGTATCTTTAGGAGACTCTCCGGATGATGCCACCCAGGTTTGGTGAAGTTTGGTTCATGGGGGTCAAAATTATGGACCCTCAAATGTGTAGTCCCCATCTCCTATTAGCTCCCATTGGAAACAATGGGGGATGGGGGCACCCGTTTTGGGAGTCCATAGCTTTGGAGCCCCTGGACCAAACGTCACAAAATTTGGCTGATTTCAGTAGGAGACCCTCCTGATGATACCACCCAGGTTTGGTGAAGTTTGGCTCATGGGGGCCAAAGGTATGGACCCTCAAATGTGTAGCCCCCATCTCCTATTAACTCCCATTGGAGTGTTTTTTCAAAAAGGGGCATATACAAGCTGGTCCAGGAAAATCCTGTGATAAGGGTGGGGGGTGGGGAGCGCCAGAAACGGGACTGATCTGTGTTCTGTGGTTCGGCTGTGAGGAGATCTCGAGGGAACCTGGATATTTCGGGTGACTCTCCCAGGATTAATCGCCAGTGAGGAAATCACCATAGACAATTAGATAAGGTGGGGTTTTTTGATGACGTCAGATGGGAGGCTGGCATGCTACAGTGGAGGAAATTACTCTCCTCCCGATCCTGACATGGTCCCTTCCTGTGATTCTTGAACAGGTGCGATGCTGGGTTAGCCAGGCTGTCCGCAGAACACAAGGTGACCTACGAACGACTTCAGAACCTCAGTAAAGATCAACAAGCATCTAAACTGATATTGGAGTCTAAAATCAAAGAGGCAGAAATTCAGGTAAGATACGAAGGAGGAGGAAGAGGATGGGTCTCCCGTCACTTTCAGCTATCACAACAGAAGGGTTTCCTTTTGATTTCTGGGCAAACTTAAGAATAGCTTATGCCTCTATTAGATTTCAATCAATGCCTTCTGCAGTCCTCAGTGCCTCCAGATTTGTCTTATACCAGTGATGGAGAACCTTTTTGAGACCGAGTGCCCAAATTGCAACCCCAAACCCACTTATATATCTCAAAGTTCCAACACGGCAATTTAACCTGAATACTGAGGTTTTAGTTTAGAAAAAAGGGTTTGCTCCAAGGCGCACGTTACTCAGGAGTAAGTTTGGTGGTAGTCGGTGGCTTTGCTTTGAAGCAACCGTGCAACTCTTCCAATGGGTGAATCACGATCCTAGGAGGGTTTACTCAGAAGCAAACTCCATTGCCAGCAACTCCCCGGTAAAGGATTGCGCTTTAGTTCTTCTCATGAAAATCAGTGGGGTTTAACAGCACTTAACAGGGTTACCTACATGGCTTCCCCAAAACTAGGTCTTAGGTTTAATGCCAATAATTGAGCCCAGCGGCCCAGGCCAGCCTAGATGGGGGGGGGGGGGCGACTCTGTTTGCACGTGCCCACAGAGAGGGTTCTGAGTGCCACCTCTGGCACCCGTGCCATAGGTTCTCCACCACTGTCCTATACGGTTCCATGCAAAACATAAAGATTGTATGTGGACAGTACCTCGAGCAATGTTATGCCTGATTTGCTAACTTTTGAGTCTTGTGATGCTTGTTCTATGAGCCAGACATGCTTAGCTACTTGTGCTTTAATTTCAGTCTGCTGGGTTAGGTATCCAGCTCCAATTCTTGCATTAAAATATCCCCCTATAATTATTTGAGTTGTAGGATATTGAAGAGTTAAATTTTCTAACATAAGGCACAGCTGGTCCCAAAGATTACCTTCCTGTTGTGATATCAACAATTTTGGAGGGAGGTATATATTTATGCACAAAAGATTTCCTATATATAAATCATGCTGAGCAGAGAAGCCAACATGGATATCAGTCTAGCTGCATTGCATTGTTGGATGTTCTTCCATCATTTCCCCAATCCCTTTGGAGTATGAGAAAAACCTACAAAGCCCCTTAGACTAGAAAGGGGCTGCAAGGACCACGAGAAGCAACAGCTCGGCAATTATCGCCTGGGTCTTGCCTCTCTGCTGAGCGAATGGATGTACTTCCCCCCAGTTCAAGGGGATTTCTTTCAGCACAAGTCTCAAAAGCAGTGGGATACCACAACCCAATATCTGCTAGGACATCTTTACACTATAGAAAGGTATAAACTGGTTTGAAGGCATTCCCTTTCCCCAGAGAGATCTAGGAAAACAGTTATTTTAGGGGAAGGGGGGGGCTCATAAACAAAGAATAATAAAACACAGTTGCTAAGTTCTGGTTCCTTTGAAGGGTGATAGGGAACCATGGTCAATTCCGCACTTGCGTTATCGACCTAAGTTCGAGCTGCGTTCGACCTAAGTGCTCCGCACAACCACTGGGATCGACGTGGTTTTGTACCAGCTTCGCCCCGTGTAACGGTCCAATTTCCGACTCCAGTTGGGAACTACTACTTCTTCAGGGAGCCACGCTCGAACTCAGCTCAATTCCAGTAAAGTGCGGGATCTCTGGTGCCAGGAGTCCCCCATTCAGCCAATCACAGCTGAGTGTTTTGGGCATGCGTACAGCTGGCCAATCAAAAAACGCCACCTTCGTCCCTCCATTCCTGTGGCAGTTTTTTTTATAACATATGTGGGGATAGACTGAACATGGCCGTAGAACAGCAGCCAATCAGGACAGAGCGGCGAAGAGGCACAGGATGATTCCGCCCAAGCTGGGATCAAGCTGGTTGCAGTGGGGAACAACGATGGCTTCGACCTAGGTCAGTACCCTTCTCAGGGAACTGGGTCGAACCTATTTTACTCGTGTGCGGAATCACCCCATGACAGTTAAGATGATATGGAACTTAAGCAAATTGGCAGTTAAGCTACACATTAGCTTCCTCTGCATTGAATTTATTAGGGCCAAAGCGCATGTTGGCTGCTACCATAGATCTGTTTGTCGTCCTGTTTAAACAAGGTGTGATGTCATCTCCTTGACAAGGACACCTCCTTGACCCTCTTCAATAACTGACCATCCTTTTTGCCCAAAGAAATCCACTTCCTTCTAACCTTCTGACATTGTGCAACCATGAGAAGGTGAACGAAGTTACTGGAATTAGGGTAGCTTTGTTTCATCAGTCTGGTCAGATCAGATGCAGCGTCCCTGTGGCCAGCCAAATGCATGCAGGGAAGAGTGGGTGGGGGTGGGGGGAGTCCACGCTGACCAGTCTAGCACTGCTGGCAGAGCTGCTGCAAATCCTCTAGATAAACTAGAGGGGCCTGCACTGAGTAGCCCCCGTGGCTTTGCCCCCAGTGTTTCCCGTGGCCTCCCAGGAATTTTCTCAGCACTACAGATACATTCCTCCCCAGGGCAGGGCATGACACCCCAAATGTTGGTTTATATTAGGGATAAGTGCTCCTGGTAGTTGGAGATTATCCCTATTCATAGTTAGCAGAACGGAACGGGTGGCTAGAACACAGCAGCAGCCTTACCTCATGTGCATGCGTGCGTGTGATGGATCCCAATGTGCAGCAAGCTTACACAAAAGAAAGACGGAGTCAGTTGTAGTTTCTAATCTAATTAAAAGAGTATTTATTAGTGAACTCCATTCTGGATAGAAAGGTGGGTAGATAGAGTCACTATGCTATCCTAACTAGCTGGATGGGGATGGATGCGAGGAGCATCCATCCTCTCTCTAGGCATGGTAGGAAAAAGAAGGGAGAAGGGGTCGAGGAAGAAGCCGGAAGGAAGGAAGTCCCTGAGAGTATCAGTCTAACATCAAAGGGATAGAACCAGCATGATAGAGTAAAGGTGTCAAATCCCTAGGTCCCTATCTAGCCACTAGCTCTCTATAGTAAAACCCCCTCTTAGGTTGAGGCAGGAAACAGCGTAACAGTGTAAAGTCCTTCACTTCCAACAGTTTAAATGTCTCAGGGTTCTCTTCTGCCTTTCCTGGCCCTCCTGGGTGCTCGTTCGTCTGCCTGACTGAGGCCCACTCACAATCTGGAGACGCTTGGCAAAGAAAGTCATGCAGCAAAATGTGCTAAGTCATTCGGGCCCCTGCGTTACTCAGTGAGGCTGCGCTCCAGTGATTCACAATGGAAAAGGGATCCCATGACATTCTATGAACATCTGCATTTAGGCAGCTGTGGGGGGCGGGCGGGGGGAGAGAGAGAAGTGAATCATAGATCCAGCAGGTCATGTTTATCATTTTGAAAACATGGAAATATTTAACCCACAGTCATTTCCGCATCTGTTGGATGCTGCATCAGTCCAGATTTAGACACAGTTGCTGGTGAACTTCGATGCCGTCTGTTCTCCTATTAATAACTGGAACCTAAATATGTTGAGGGAAACGTGGGCACGCTCCAGCTTCCTGTGGACAAATGGAAGGACTAAGAGAAAGGCAGTCGTGTTGAAAAGAGATGGTCAGAGCAAGCTTTGAGTCTCGAAAGCTTCTGCCCCAAGAACCTTGTTGGTCTCTAAGGTGCTACACAGGACCCAAATTCAGCTCTTCCATTGCAGATCTTTGCAATACCTCAGTGGTGGCGAACCTATGGCACGGGTGCCAGAGGGGGCACTCAGAGCCCTCTCTGTGGGCACGCGCAAACAGAGTGCCCCCCCCCCCACACACATGTAGGCTGGCCTGGGCCGGTGGGCTCGATTATTAGCATTAAACCTAAGACCTAGTTTTGGGGAAGCAGTGTAGGTAACCTTGTTAAGCGCTGTTAAACCCCACCGATTTTCATGCAAAGAACTAAAGCGCGATCCTTTACCTGGGAGTAAGCTCGGTTGCTGGCAATGGGGCTTGCTTCTGAGTAAACCCTCCTAGGGTCGTGATTCACTCGTTGGAAGAGTTGCACGGTTGCTTCAAAGCCAAGCCACTGACTACCACCAAGCTTACTCCTGAGTAACGCACACCTCGGAGCCAACCGTTTTTTCTAAACTAAAACCTCAATATTCAGGTTAAATGGCCGTGTTGGCACTTTGCGATAAATAAGTGGGTTTGGGTTTGCAATTTGGGCACTCGGTCTCGAAAAGGTTCACCATCACTGCAATACCTGTTTTCAAAGCCAGCTTCCCACTCCAGTCAGGGTTGTACTGGGCCAAGAACAACAACCAAGAATGCAGAAGGGCAGGAGCTTTCAAACCAGCCCCTCAGAGTAGGGCGTTTGTTGGCTGCTTGCATACATCACGGTTCTGTCTTGCAAAGTCCGTGGCATGGAAAGGTCTTTCCCTGGGGGTCCCAGCAGCCTCACAAGAGCTCCAGTTTCCATCCATTCCAGATGGAGCTGGAGAGGAGCAGTCAGTCTGGCTGAAGGGGCAACCGTCTCTCTCTCTCTCTCTCTCTCTCTCTCTCTCTCTTGCCTTGCAGATTTCTCACCTCTTAAGCAGAATAGAGCAGTCCATCATGCAGCAGGAGGCGAAGCTGAAGCTCACTTACAAAGAGAACAACCAACAGCTCCACCTCCTGGACACAAAGTGAGTAGCTCCATTTAGAAAACCCAGCACCCCCTCCCTCCCTTCCAAGGGGCTGGCTAGTTTTGCACGGGTGCGCACTACTTGCGTTGGCTTCTAATTCTGTGGTGAGCCTTGAGCAGAGGCCTAGCAAGGAAGAAAAGCACCCGGTATGCTGGTGCATCCTCTGCCCCTGCCATGCCCGCATCCCGCCCCGGAGCGCCCCCCGCCACACACCCCTGGAACGCCCTTGCCACGCCCCCACAAGAGCGCATGCCCAGTGCATCATGCACCCCCTATCCCCTTGGAGCTACGCCTCTGGCCTTGAGTGAGTCTCAACAGACTATCAGTGAAACAAATACATACGTAAGAATGATGTCGTTTGCAAACTACAGTTGCCTAGGTTTGAGAAATGCTTGCTGTGGCTGCCGTTGCAGCTGGCTTATGGTGACCCCTTAGGGCCGTGGTGGTGAACCTTTGGCACTCCAGATGTTATGGACTACAATTCCCATCAGCCCCTGCCAATTGGCCATGCTGACAGGGGCTGATGGAAATTGTAGTCCATGACATCTGGAGTGCCAAAGGTTCGCCACCACTGCCTTAGGGCACAGGTGTGGCTTCAATAGCCTCTTCCCAGATGTTATGTAGACTAGTTCCATCATCCCCTGCCAGAATCATGCTGGCGAAGTGGGGGATGATGATGGGAGGAAACTGTGATCCATAACATCCTGAGGGGTCAAGAACAGTTGTTTACACACAATGCTCTTAGAGGTTTTCAAGGCAAGTGTCTGAACATAGGTGGTTTACCTTTGCCTGCCTGTGCATTGCGTTCCTGGTGGTTTGCCTTCCTTGGTGGTCTCACATGCAAGTGTTGATAAGGACCACCTAGGTCAGGCAACACTCTATGCGATCGAAGTCCATACATGGGGGTGTTGCCCTCCTCCCCAGCTCACACCCCCAAAATAACTCAGTCTAGAACAGTGATGGCGAACCTTTTTGAGACCGAGTGCAGCCCAAATTGCAACCCAAAACCCACTTATGTATCGCAAAGTGCCAACACGTCAATTTAACCTGAATGTTGGTTGGCTCCGAGGCGTGTGTTACTCAGGAGTAAGCTTGGTGGTAGTCATTAGCTTTGCTTTGAAGCAACCATGCAACTCTTCAAACAGGTGAATCACGACCCTAGGAGGGTTTACTCAGAAGCAAGCCCCATTGCCAGCAACTGAGCTTACTCCCATGTAAAGGATCACACTTTAGTTCTTTTTTTGAGAATCAGTGGGGTTTGACAGCGCTTAACAGGGTTACCTACACTGATTCCCCAAAACTGGGTCTTAGGTTTAATGCTAATAATCAAGCCCAGCAGCCCAGGCCAGCCTAGATGTGGGGCGAGACTCCCTTGTTCTTGCAGCGATGCGGCTTACCCACAGAGAGGGCTCTGAGTGCCACCTCTGGCCCCCGTGCCATAGGTTCGCCACCACTGGACTAGAACAATATACACGTGAAGCTTTGCAACAAAGCGAAGGCCGTACTGAAATAATTTGCTGGAGTTCCTTTCACTCCAAATGTGTTTCACTTCTGTACATATACAGCGAGACCAAACATGAAATTGCTTTTACTCTTCTTAGGTTGCAGGACACCATTGATTACCTCAGTAACCAGATCTCGTCCAATCGAAGCTGGACGGAGCAGGAGCAGGAGCGGATCGAGAAAGAGTTCCGGGAGAAGATCGATCAGCTGTCCTTGGCTGTTAAAGGAAAAAGTGTTGGTTCAAGCTTTAAATGCACAGAACAGCTGCTGATTGAAAAGGGGCACAACCCACAAAGCTCTGCGGCCCTGTCAAGCCGTGCTAGCTCCACGGAGGCAAACAGGGGTGGTGGAGCAACTGTGCTGGCGGATTTCTTCAGTTGTTTATGAATGTCGCCCTCTGCTTTGGAAACTGCGCACACTTGAGCATTCCGCTGAACTTTGTGCAGTGGTCTTGTGCGAAGGGATGCAACCACTTCCTTTGCACAAGTGAGGAGCAGCAGTGGCGTAGGAGGTTAAGAGCTCGTGGATCTAATCTGGAGGAACCGGGTTTGATTCCCAGCTCTGCCGCCTGAGCTGTGGAGGCTTCTCTGGGGAATTCAGATTAGCCTGTGCACTCCCACACATGCCAGCTGGGTGACCTTGGGCTAGTCACAGCTTCTTGGAGCTCTCTCAGTCCCACCTACCTCACAGAGTGTTTGTTGTGAGGGGGGAAGGGCAAGGAGATTGTCAGCCCCTTTGAGTCTCCTGCAGGAGAGAAAGGGGAGATATAATTCCAAACTCTTCTTCTTCTTCTTCCCTCTGTGTGTAACAGACTTCCCTCTGTGATGCACCTCTGAAGATGCCAGCCACATGCAGGTGAAATGTTAGGAACAAGATCCACCAGACCACGGCCACACAGCCCTCTGGAAAACCCACCACAACCAGGGTGTAGAGTTCCTCATGGGTCACTTGCTTCCATACCAACCTGTCCATCAGCTGAAGGCATCGCCAGAAGCCTGCTGGGGTGCCCCTTTTTTCTGAAGTAGCCCTTAACATCTTCACCTCACGCCAGAAAGCAGGGTCAGCATCAGATAAAAAGCTGTGGAGAGCTCCTTCCAGACTTGAGACTATTTGGTTGTAGCCCCCACCCCTCTTTCAAACGAAGAAAGAGGAGGAGGAGGAGGAGGAGGAGCAGGAGGTCTGTGCATCTGAGAAGCGAAGCAGGGTATGCTCTGGTTAGTACTTGGATTGGAGACCACGAAGAAGAAGAAGAAGGAGGAGGAGGAGGAGGAGGAGGAGGAGGGGAGGAGGAGGAGGAGGAGGAGTTCGGATTTATATCCCCCCTTTCTCTCCTGCAGGAGACTCAAAGGGGCTGACAATCTCCTTGCCCTTCCCCCCTCACAACAAACACCCTGTGAGGTAGGTGGGGCTGAGAGAGCTCCGAGAAGCTGTGACTAGCCCAAGGTCACCCAGCTGGTGTGTGTGGGAGTGCCCAGGCTAATCTGAATTCCCCAGAGAAGCCTCCACAGCTCAGGCGGCAGAGCTGGGAATCAAACCCGGTTCCTCCAGCCACTGCTTTTAGCCACTACGCCACTGCTGCTCCACTACGCCACGACCTTATAACAGCTCTTTGTCTGATGCCAGGTCTGGTTTGGGCCCCAGGTGAAGACGTTTCTTTACTTCCAGGCCTGTCAAAAGGCTCCTTGTTTGTCTGTCCGGCCCACCTTGATTCTCCACTGATGCTGAGGGTGGGGTTTAAAAAGAAAGATAAAATCACACTGCTATTTTTAAATGATTTAGTTGGGTTTTAAAAATGTTTTACTGGTGGTATGTGTGGGAGTTTTGTCTCCAGTCCTGTCCTCAGGTTCACCTCGCACATTATAGTGTGTCCAAACTTCAGAGGCCCCTCCAGATGTGTTATGGACTACAGTTCCCTTATCATCCCCCCCGCCAGCACATGCCGGCAGGGGATAATGAAACTGTAGTCCATAACATCTGGAGAGCAAATGGCCTGTTCGGCTATCCTATGGATAAAGGATCTCTGGCCACTGCTCTGTTGAAGTCTTGAGAAAGCAGCCCTCGTGCCATTCCCATCGCAGTAGTCCATTCTAAGTAGATGACTGTGAGAGTTTTGTCTTTCAAAAGCCCTGAACATCTCATCAGAATGTCGTTCTCCCTCCATTTTCATACCGCAACCCCCTTGCGAGGTTGTCCGGGTCGAGAGTTTCTGACAGGTCCAAAGTCCCCCAGAGATCTTTCATGATAGTAATGGGAATCCAAACCTGAGTCACCCGGCATCCTCTAGTCCGCCACTCCGTCCGACACGCCGCCGTGTGGGCTCTCCAGTTCTGCTTTCTGAGTGACTGAGCATAACAGTGCAGACTGTCTGACTGCACGCCTCTTCTTGTTTGCTCCCAGGAAAGGGACGACAGAGCCCTCGAGCTGCGATTCAGCGAGATCCACGGGAAGCTAAATAAAATGGAAGACATGCAAAAACTGACAGCGGACGAACTGGCGGCGAAGCAGGTGGAGGAGCGGTTCAACATACAGCTGTGCAAACTCCAGACAGATGTCAACGAGGATATCAAAGAAGTGAAGGCAGAGGTGAATACAGGTGAGAAGGTCATCCCAGAAGGTCAGGTGATGCCCTGGCTGGCAACTAGGGCTGCTGGAGAGAGACACCCTCTCTCCTTCTACCGGTGTCTTCCACCAGCAGGTGAAGGAAGAGTTTTCTGTTTCATTTGACATACTGTCAGTAACGGCTATTGGCCTTCCGCCCTGGTTTGGATGTTGTTTGTTTATTTTATAATTTTATGGCTTTAAAAAAAATTGCTCAAATGCTTTAATGTTTTATGCACACTTTCTAAGGAACTCTGATTGGGTGGAAAGGTGGCATGAAATATTTTAAACTCATAAACTTATACAGATTCAACCATAGTCCAGAAAGTGTTTGAAAGGGAATCCATGTGACACAAGGGAATTGCTTCCCCGTCCCCGCTGCTTCCCTGCCACCATTTGGAGACAGAGTGTCAGTCAGTCAGTCAGTTTTATTACGGCCATTAGGCCAGCAAAAAAGAATAGAGAAGAACAAGAAAAAGGAAGAACAATAAACAAAAGAAAAAACCGAATTTGTACAGAAATCCACGATACAGAAATCCACACAAAGAATATCATCAGCTTGTAGCATTATTACGGTCACCCTCATGTGGTCTGGGTCTTGGTCCCAACATGATTCTTCTCTTACTATATGCCACCATACAAAATTTAGCTACCTGCTGAGATATAAGAGAAACTTGGTCTTCCAGCAAAATTCTCACAAGAACTGAATCGGAATTAACTCTAGTTAAATTTCTGTACTGGATAAACAATGGATGAATTAAAGCCTCCTTTTCCCCTTTATGGAGTTCACAATGCAATAAAATATGTAATACAGAGTCCACTTCCCCTGAGTTGCAAACACAGTCTCCTATGTCGTGGAATTTTTTGAAATCTGCCCATTAGATTGGCTGATGGAAAAGCGTCAAAACGGGCCCTTGAAAAGGCCCAGCGGCATTTCGTAGATGTTATATTGGACATACCGAGATACCTGTCCAAGATTTTAATGGTTTATATAACACCGGTAACAAGGGGAAATCTGTTTGCATTTCAATGTCATTGAGCCGTTGATAGACCAAGGCTGTTGCTCTGCAATGATCCAGTTCCAATAGTTGTACAGGATCCAAGCCACACTGTGTAAGTTTAAGTGTTATTTTTTCTAGCCAGCTTGGATATGGTGTTGCTGCCAGTAGCAAAGGCAATAAGCCCATGGGGTGGGAAAGGACTTTAAGCCAGTATTTGATAATAAGCCTCCAAAAGGTTGTCTCGACTTTAACCAACCCTGCTTCTTGTCTTAGACAGAGTGGGACACTGAGAACATCCTAAACATTTGCTTAGTTCCTTCTTTGCTCAATATTTATTTCCGGTGCTGCACCTTTTTCTTGCCTGCTCAGAATTGGGCCGTTTGCACAGGTGGTATCCTCTTTCTGGTAAGAAAGAATCACAAATTAACAAGCAGCCTTACCTTTAGTAGGGATGATTGAAGTCTAAAAATTATGCACGGGGTAGAAAATGTTGACAGAGATATTTTTCTCTCTTTCTCACAATACTAGAACCAGGGGGCACTCATTGAAAATGCTGGGGGGGGGGGGGGGAGAATTAGGACAAAAAAAAGGAAACATTTTTTCACGCAACGTGTGATTGGTGCTTGGAATATGCTGCCACAGGAGGTGGTGATGGTCTCTAACCTGGATAGCTTTAAGAACATAAGAACATAAGAACAAGCCAGCTGGATCAGACCAGAGTCCATCTAGTCCAGCACTCTGCTGCTACTCGCAGTGCCCCACCAGGTGCCTTTGGGAGCTCACCTGCAGGAGGTGAAAGCAATGGCCTTCTGCTGCTGCTGCTGCTGCTCCCGAGCACCTGGTCTGCTAAGGCATTTGCAATCTAAGATCAAGGAAAATCAAGATTGCTTTAAAAGGGGCTTGAACAGATATATGGAGGAGAAGTCAATCTATGGCTACCAATCTTGATCTGAGGTGGCAAATGCTTTAGCAGACCAGGTGCTCAGGAGCAACAGCCGCAGAAGGCCCTTGCTTTCACAGCCTGCCTGTGAGCTCCCAAAGGCACCTGGTGGGCCACTGCGAGTAGCAGAGTGCGGGACTCAATGGTGGCAAACCTTTGGTACTCCAGATGTTATGGACTACAATTCCCATCAGCCCCTGCCAGCATGGCCAATTGGCCATGTAGTCCATATCGTAGTCCATAACACCTGGATTGTAGTCCATAACATCTGGAGTGCCAAAGGTTAGCCACCACACTAGATGGACTCTGGTCTGATCCAGCAGGCTCTTTCTTACGTTCTTAGCTTCACACGTTCTTAGATTCCCCCCCCCCCCCAAAAAAAAAGATGCTCTGAGGGTTAATTTCCATTCTTCCCGTGTCAGGGTTTGCTGCCATCTACGAAAGCATCGGATCCTTGCGGCAGGTTCTTGAAATGAAAATGAAGCTGGACAAGGAAGAACTACAGAAGCAGATTCAGCAGATGAAGTAAGAGGCCGAACTGCTAATCCTGGTTTCCAGCCCAGGATCTCAGCTGATGGTGGAGCCGGGTGCAGGTGAAGTTGGGATCTGCCTACACCTGCCTTCAGGTCAGGATGTCCATCTAATGTCTGGACTGAGTGACATGCTTCCCTTGCATGGACCTGTACAGTTCCTGTAAATAGTCCAACCGAGGCTTTGCGAGTGAAACCAACCCCTTTCCCCAGAAGACCTGTGGGAATCACTGCCATATGACTCTGTTGACTCCAGAAGCATTACCTCATGTGAAACAGGCCGTGAGTTTGTGCAGAGGCCTTGAAACACTGTGGGCTGAGCGTGTGGAAAGAGGCGCAGCTGGCCATACTGTCAAAATGAAATTTCAAATTTGGATCAGTTTGGCCCCGTTGACCGCAGCTGAGATGGGACTGGCTCAGATTTGCACACCTCACCAAAACTAGTTTCTGCGCCAGAATGAGAGAGTGCTAATCTGAATCTCATCAGAACCAGCCGCCAGGCTCTGTTTGCTGGGTTGTGTCCAGCCCAGGCCTTTGCAGAGTAGAAAGCCCACCTTCCTCCGTGCATTCTGTTTGTCTGTTGGCTTTATCTCTGGGCTTGTCTCGGCAGAGGTGTGCTCCTTTTTTCAAGGTGCAACAGTCACTGAACTGGGGAAAAGGGAACAGCCAGCTGGCCCCCAGGGGAAACTGGTAGCCCAAACAGATGGACTCACAGGAAATCATCCTGGCCAGCCCTTGGGCGTGGGTGGGTGGGGCGGGGGGGATGCAGAGAATGCAGTCTGCCCCAACAGCCCATTTACTTGCTCCCTGTCTTGCTACATCCTCAGACGTAATGCCAGTCTGCTACTCTCTGCATACATGACTTTCGTACATGCAGGAGAAAGGGGGCCTCCCGCTGCACCCCAGGCTGAGAAAGGTCTGGCTGGGATCCCGCCAGGGTACAGGAGGATGCCCAAGCCACGTTTCCCACCTACGTCAATATCGAGAGTACTGAACAAAGTCCATTTGCTTCATTCTATGAGGGACGGGTTGACCACTTGCTGCAGTTTTGTCTTTACAGGTATAAGATCCTCCTTGATCTCAGGTTGCAAATGCCTGAGCAGAGCAGGTGATCGGGAGCAGCAGCAGCAGAAGGCCATTGCTTTCACATCCTGCATGTGAGCTCCCCAAGGCACCTGGTGGGCCACTGCGAGTAGCAGAGAGCTGGACTAGATGGACTCTGGTCTGATCCGGCTGGCTAGTTCTTATGTTCTTATGTTCTCTCTCACCGAGGTTTGGGGCTGCCAACCCCCAGGCAAGGCCTGGAGATCGCCTGGAATTAGAATTGATCTCCAAACTACAGAGATCAGCTCACCTGGCATAAAAATGGCAGGTTTGTGGCAGGGGCGGGGGGAGCCTCCGTGGCTTTGTTTCCCTGCTGAGGCCCTTCCCCTTCGCAGGCTCCAGGAATTTCCCCACCTGGAATTGGCAGCCTCACCTGGGTGCCAGAGGGAACAGGCCTGTTTCTTGGCCTCCTGTCTGCACGAAGCAAGACGACGTCTCCTTCTTGTCTCAAGTGCTCCACGATCTCAGCACCCCTCAAGCCCTGCTCCTTATCTCACCCAGAGAGTTCTTGTGCCCACGTTCCCCAGGACTTCTCCTGGCATGTTACCATCTGTGTGAACACCCATGATTAGCCGTGACTGGGGGAACTGAGGCCTGAGCTGCAGGTCAGTCAGGGCTCCAGAGGTGAGGACAGACTCTCCAAGGTGATTGGTTTTATAAGCAGGGGCCCCATTCTTTCCCACTGGAATCAAAAGTGCAAACAGGGCCTGTGTATTTCTACAGTCACTGTGCTCATGTCTTCCCCACCCCTTGGTTCTTTAGAACAGACGTCAAAGATTCCTAGGAAGGGCTGTGTTGCTTAATAGGAGAAGGGGACGGCCATGACACATCAGAGTCCTCCAGGGAGGACGTTCCTGGCACTGCCTTCCTGGAACCAGCTGTGTTGCATTTCTTGCAAACCTCACAGTGGCCCCTTCCGCACATGCAGAATAATGCACTTTCAATCCACTTTCACAACTGTTTGCATGTGGATTTTGCTATTCTGCACAGCTGCAAAGTGCATTGAAAGTGGATTGAAAGTGCATTATTCTGCATGTGCGGAAGGGGCCAGTGACCAAAAATGGCCCCGGCAAAACCTCCTTGCCCTCGGGAGATGTGCACCCCCCCCCCCCCCCGGAGTTGCTGACCAGTGGTTCCTGAACAGGAAAAGATGCAACCAGAATTGCCTCCTTTGGATCAGACGAGAAACAGGTTGATCCAGTTCCTTTAGGCCAGTGATGGTGAACCTTTTAGAGACCGAGTGCCCAAACTGCAACCCAAAACCCACTTATTTATCACAAAGTGCCAACATGGCAATTAAACCTGAATACTGAGGTTTTCGTATAGAAAAAACGGTTGGCTCTAAAGCGCACGTCACTCGGGAGTAAGCTTGGTGGTAGTCGGTGGCTTTGCTTTGAAGCAACTGTGCAATGCTTCGAACGGGTGAATCATGACCCTAGGATGGTTTACTCAGAAGCAAACCCCACTGCCAGCAACTGAGCTTACTCCCAGGTAAAGGATCATGCTTTCGTTCTTCCCATGAAAATCAGTAGGGTTTAACAGCGCTTAACAGGGTTACCTACACTGCTTCCCCAAAATTACACTATTATCACATGACGAACTCTGTGCACGCGTGCGCACAGAGAGGGCTCTGAGTGCTACCTCTGGCACCCGTGCCATAGGTTCGCCACCACTGCTTTAGGCCAAGCTGTAAGCAAAGGAAACATGGTTTTGGGGCATAAACAGAGGCCTTTTTGTGTTTCAGCCTGAAACCTTATTTGTGCGAAGTGCCCTAGCTGTGGTGTGAAGCTTTTGCCACAAGGTGGTGCCACAGGATCTAACCACCCAGGAAGAACAACCGACAACTTCTGAGATTACCTTTCAAAGGACTTTGTGGCAATTAGGTAAAGGTAGTCAATCCCCTGTGTAAGCACTGGGTCGTTACTGACCCACGGGGTGACCCCACATCACGACGTTTACTAGGCAGGCTTTATGTTTACAGAGTGGTTTGCCATTGCCTTCCCCACTCCTCGACACTTTACTCAGTGGTGGGATCCAAAAATTTTAATAACCGGTTCCGATGGTGGTGGGATTCAAACAGTGGCGCCGCCGCATATACCCTGTTTCCCCAAATATAAGGCATCCCCCCAAAATAAGACAGAGCAGAGGTTTTGCTGAAGTGCGAAATATAAGGCATCCCCCAAAAGTAAGACGTAGCAAAGTTTTTGTTTGGAAGCATGCCCGGCAGACAAGAACCACGAGGAAAATAAGACATCCCTGAAAATAAGACATAAGCATCCTTAGGAGCAAAAAAATAATATAAGACACTGTCTAACTATTCTGAGTCGCCGCATCTCAAAAAAAAAGGGATATTGAGGGAGATACAAGAAAAAGAAGTGCAGAAAGGGCAAGCAAAAGGATGATTGAGGGACTGGAGCACCTTCCCTATGAGGAGAGGCTGCAGCATTTGGGACTCTTTAGTTTGGAGAGGAGACGTCTGAGGGGGGATATGATTGAAGTCTATAAAATTATGCATGGGGTAGAAAATGTTGACAGAGAGAAATTTTTCTCTCTTTCTCACAATACTAGAACCAGGGGGCATTCATTGAAAATGCTGGGGGGAAGAATTAGAACTAATAAAAGGAAACACTTCTTCACGCAACGTGTGATTGGTGTTTGGAATATGCTGCCACAGGGGGTGGTGATGGCTGCTAACCTGGATAGCTTTAAAAGGGGCTTGGACAGATTGATGGAGGAGAAGTCGATCTATGGCTACCAATCTTGATCCTCCTTGATCTGAGATTGCAAATGCCTGAGCAGACCAGGTGATCGGGAGCAACAGCCGCAGAAGGCCGTTGCGTTCACATCCTACACGTGAGCTCCCAAAGGCACCTGGTGGGCCACTGCGAGTAGCAGAGAGCTGGACTAGATGGACTTTGGTCTGATCCAGCTGGCTTGTTCTGATGTTCTGATGTTATTATTTTCGGAGAAACACGGTATGCACCTCCAGTCCCTTTTGGGCAGGGAGGTTGCTTTAGTAACCCCTTCTCGGCACTCAGAAAAAATTAGTAACCACTTCTAGAGAAGTGGTGAGAACTGGTTGGATCCCACCTCTGACTTTACCCCCAGCAAAGTGGGTGCTCATTTTACTGACCTCAGAAGGATGGAAGGGCGAGTCAATCTTAAGCCAGCCACCTGAAACTGACTTCTGTCAGGACCAAACTCAGGTCGTGCACAGAGCAATTAATAACAAGATGGGCCACATTGAGAAACACGTCTTACTGTGCATGGCTCCGAAGATGCCAACGATTGAAGTGGGCGAAACGTGAGGAACAAAAACTACTAGATCGTGGTCACATAGCCTGGACAACCCAAAGCAGCCAGTATTTAATAACAGGCTTTATAATTTCCCTCCAAATCTTTAGTTTTTGTGTTAGAAAAATGGGGGAGACTGGGGAGGGGAACCCTGGATCCCTCGGCAATTTCTCTGGTGTTTTCCACAATTGCCAACCAGAACAGTAGAGAATATTCTGTGGAAAGACTCTTTGTAAGAGCGGGATTTTGTTGCCACTGACGGAGCGGCCTCAATTCACAGTGTTTTGTAACCGCAAAAGAGACCTTGCCGGTTTTGCTCGAGAGTGAAGCACCCGTGCTGTACGGAAGTATTACAGTGGCAGCTAAGTTAGTCCCGTTTTCCACGGAGATGACGATTAATAAATCTGCCCAGGTATTTCTTCAATGTGATTTTGAGACAAGACATATTTTTTCTTAGAAATGTGTTCTTAGTTATCTCGTAAATCTGCGTCCATAAACAGTAGGAAGAGCCCACGTTTTTTTTTTAAAAAATCACGAAGTATTTCCAAGTATTATAAGAACAAGAAGAGGGAGAGAAGAGGGACGAATAACAGACGGAGATGGAAACGAATAATGTTTTCTTGTAAAACTTTGTGCAGTCCGGTATGAACAACATGGTAAGCGGTCGTGGGCTTCTGCTTTCTTTGAATGATGAATAAACCTGAATAAAACTGTACATTTCAGACTGCAAAGAGCACGCTGTCCTTCTCCCCGTGTCGGCAAGCACGTCGTGGGCGCATCCAAATTTTGGTGGTGGGCGAAGGAAGGAAGACTCCCGCACAGGCAATGAGCGAGAGACTCTTGCTGGGAAGGGCCTTCTCTTCTCCAAAGGGTCGCAGGCAGTTATGATCTGTTTCTGTTCATAGGGTTGCCAGTTTCCAGGGGATGGCTGGAGATCTAGAATTACATCTGGTCTCTGGGTTATGGGAATCAGTTCCCATGGAGAAAATGGCGGTTTTGGAAGGTGATCTTGTACCCCACTGACAGTTTGCTTTCAGACTTCAATGCCTGCCTCTAATATTCTTGGCAGAAGGGATGGCCAGCCCGGAAAAAATCTCGGTTTTGTACAGGGAATGGAGCTGTTTCTTAAAGTACAGACTGCAAGATTTGCTGCCTACCTGATCACAAGGGTGCATTCATTTACTGTAGCCCTTCCTGAAACTAAAGATAATTTTGCCTCCATCCAGACCTCCCTTTTCACAGGGCAAAGGCTGGGATACATACTGGGTCAGTGATACCCCCTGTTTTCTTTCTGGGGAAGGGTTGGTTCATTTAGAAAAACACATGTGAAGTGCCTGAATTGTGAATTGCCTGGCCTTCCCCCAAACACCAGGAACATACATTTCCGTGTGGGGACTGCGTGTGTCATTTCCAGAATCACTGCAGACACAGAAACGCACCCCCCCCCCCCACACACACACACAGCACATGACTTGCCTCTCCCACACCACTCCTGCCAAGTCGTCTCCTGAGCTGCGGCTGACCTGTTGTGCCTGTGTATCTTTAACCTTCTTGGCTTTCAAAATCAACAGAAGAAAGGCTATCCGGAAGTAAATTAACACAGCACGCGGCAGGTAGAAAAGTGCCCTGAGTGCGCAGGAGCAAGGCTCAGGTGGCGATTCTTGACGCAACGATCCGGACGTTGTCACAACCGGCGTGGCCCTGTTGTTGGTTGTGAAATGCTGGGAGGTACCTATCTGATTTTAAATATTTATACCCTGCTGTGCCTTTCTCCCACACCGCCACAGGATCCAAGGCAGTGTTCTAGGCCCAACCAAACACTCCATTCTTCAGAAATTTCGTGAGGTAGCAGCTGGTGGGATCTTGAGGCTGGTTGAGACCTCAGCTCACAGGCTACGGTGGATGATAAAGTGCAGTCCATAGGCCAGTGATGGCGAACCTTTTTGAGACTGAGTGCCCAAATTGCACCCCCAAACCCGCTTATTTATCGCAAAGTGCCAACACGGCCATTTAACTTGAATACTGAGGTTTTAGTTTAGAAAAAACGGTTGGCTCCAAGGTGTGCATTACTCGGGAGTAAGCTTGGTGGTAGTTGGTGGCTTGGCTTTGAAGCAACCAAGCAACTCTTCCAATGGGTGAATCACGACCCTAGGAGGGTTTACTCAGAAGCAAGCCCCTTTGCCAGCAACCGAGCTCACTCCCAGGTAAAGGATCGGGCTTTAGTTCTTCGCATGAAAATCAGTGGGGTTTAACAGCGCTTAACAGGGCTACCTACATTGCTTCCCCAAAACTAGGTCTTAGGTTTAATGCTAATAATCGAGCCCAGCGGCCCAGGCCAGCCTAGATTCGGGGGGGCTCTGTGTGTGCCCACAGAGAGGGCTCTGAGTGCCCCCTCTGGCACCCATGCCATAGGTTCGCCACCACTGCCATAGGCCCATAGGTGTGTCCCTCCCTCCCCAATGCTCCTGGTGCCAGGTTCAGCAGGGGTGTCTCTCCAAGGAAGACGGCTCCATTCCTGCTGGCACGCTGCTGCCCCGTCTCTTCTGGCCTGCTCCGACCCAAGCCACCCACAGGCCGCCTGGCCTGGTTGGTTGCAGCCCAGTCAGACCTATTTCCCGGTGGTTCCTTCTGCCTTGTAGATGTTGTGTTTTCTTTCACATGTAATTACAGCCGTGAGGTTTATTTTTAGTGTAGGTTTGTGGCGACTTTTGGTTTTGGTGACAGATGGCTGGTGTTTACTAAACGCAGAGGACGCAGGTTGCAGGGAGAGGCATGGCAGTCCGGAGAAAGAGGAACTTCTGCCTGGGGTGAGTTTGGGATGTAGAAACCAAGCCCTACAAGTTTGTTTCTTAAAGGGTGATGTAAACTAGGAAGTTGTGTGGGAAACGCCACAGAAGCACTGGGTCTGTCCAGAAGCACAGGCTTCGCAGAGTGATCCAATAGGGCAGTGATAGCGAACCTTTTCGAGACCGAGTGCCCAAATTGCAGCCCAAAACCCACTTATTTATCACAAAGTGCCAACACGGCAATTTAACCTGAAAACTGAGGTTTTAGTTTAGAAAAAAACAGTTGGCTCCGAGGCATGCGTTACTCGGGAGTAAGCTTGGTGGTAGTCGGTGGCTTTGCTTTGAAGCAACCGTGCAACTCATCCAACGGGTGAGTCAGGACCCTAAGAGGGTTTACTCTGAAGCAAGCCCCATTGCCAGCACCTGAGCTTACTCCCAGGTAAAGGATTGTGCTTTAGTTCTTTGCATGAAAATCAGTGAGGTTTAACAATGCTTAACAGGGTTACCTACACAGCTTCCCCAAAACTAAGTCTTAGGTTTAATGCTAATAATTGAGCCCAGTGGCCCAGGCCAGCCTAGATGTGCGTGTGGGGGCGGGGGCAACTCTGTTTGCATGTGCCCACAGAGAAGGCTCTGAGTGCCACCTCTAGCACCCGTGCCATAGGTTCGCCACCACTGCAATAGGTTCGCCACCACTTCCAATTAACTTGGAACCAGAATGGTTGGGGGACTCAGGCAAAAATGAGGGAGGGGCATAGAGAACGTGCCGAAGGTCCCAGAGGAAAACGGAAGCTCCTCCAGTTAATGGATCCCTGATCTCTGGTAGCAGGTGCTGGGAAAGCCGGAGGCCCCGGAGAACTTCCGCCAGTCACCAGGGAACGGACTGGACTAGATGGGTCAGGAAAGACCCCGGTGTTTCTCAGAGGTCTTTCCGGGGCAGACCCTTCTTAGCCTCGAAGAGCTGATGAGAACATGGGCGACTTTAGAAGCAAAACAAACAAGCCTTCGACAATACATAAAACAATACTTGTTGGGGGCCGCAGTGGGGCAGGCGAACGTATGTTGCCTTAAGTGGTTTGTGGATTCCTTGGACGGGAAGTCCAACTTCCCCTTCGAGCAGCTGCGCCTGGTGCCAAAGCACATGTAAGCTGAATAAACAGTGCAGCCGGGCAGCGGCCGAGGAGCAGTTTTTGATGGTTTTGTACATTTTATCAGACCAGCGTGGCGTCGTGGTGAACAGCAGGTGCACTCTAATCTGGAGAACCGGGTTTGATTCCCCGCTCTGCCACTTGAGCTGCGGAGGCTTATCTGGGGAACCAGATTAGCTTGTGCACTCCAACACGTGCCAGCTGGGGGACCTTGGGCTAGTCCAGGGGTAGGGAACCTGCGGCTCGAGAGTTGCATGCGGCTCTTCTGCCCTTGCACTGCGGCTCCACGAGCCGAGCCACTGGCTCCATCCTTCCCGCCCTGCAGGCAGCAGGCGAGCGCATAACTGCCCACTGAGGCTGGCTGCTTGGAGCGGCGCCGTGGAAGCTTCCCTCGCCTGCCCGTTTGAGCTGGGCGGAAGCTTTCTAGCGGCCTGGTAGTGAGGCCAAGCCCGCTGGCCCCATCCTTGCCCCAGCCCTGCGAGGCCAGCAGGGAGCGAACCGCATCCATCGCGGCACTTCTCAAAATGAGCGGAGTAAAAGGTTAAAAAAACCCAATATATATAGCGTTATCTTTATTTTAAATGTCAAAAATTATTTGTGGCTCCAAGTGTTTTCTTTTCCCATGGAAAACGGGTCCAAATGGCTCTTTGAGTGTTACAAGGTTCCCTACCCCTGGGCTAGTCACAGTTCTCCGGAGCGCTCTCAGCCACACCCACCTCACAGGGTGTTTGTTGTGGGATGGGGGAGATGGGGAAGGAGACTGTAAACCCCGTTGAGTCTCCTTACAGGAGAGAAAGGGGGGGATATAAATCCAGACTCTTGTTCTTTGTGGCCAGATTGTCCTGTTGCGACCTGTGCGAGCTTTACGCTGCATTGACAAGTCTGCGAGGAAGCTCAGTCGCATTTCCTATCTGTTAGAACAGCGGTGGCGAACCTATGGCACGGGTGCCAGAGGTGGCATTCAGAGCCCTTTCTGTGGGCACGCGCAGAGGTGGGATCCAGCAGGTTCTCACAGGTTCCCGAGAGTAGGTTACTAATTATTTGTGTGTGCCGAGAGGGGGTTACTAATGGGTGATTTTGCCCCGTGATTTTTGCCTTAGTTACGCCCCTCCTCTCAGCAGTAGCGCGCAGAACTGGAAGCAGTCTAGCAGGAGGTGCACCGGCGTGCGTGGCAGCCTGCGCCTGCGTGCATTCGTTTCCCGCCCAAGGACCGGCGCAGCGGCTGAGTCCTTGTCACAGCCCCGCCCAGGAATGCCCTGCCCTGGAATGCCCGCCACACCCCCGTCGTGCCCCGCCCAGCCCCATTGGCGCTACGCCACAGTTTGAATCCCACCACCATGGGAACCTGTTACTAAAATTTTTGGATCCCACCACTGGGCACGCGTGCACAGAGTCCGTCATGTGGAGGGACGGAAAATCACACACACACACACCCCACACACACATATCTAGGCTGGCCTGGGTGCGATCCTTTACCTGGGAGTAAGCTCGGTTGCTGGCAATGGGGCTTGCTTCTGAGTAAACCCTCCCAGGGTTCTGATTCACCCATTGGAAGCATTGCACGGTTGCTTCACCAAGCTTGCTCCCGAGTGACGCGTTTCTGAACCAAAACCTCAGCATTCAGGTTAAATGGCCCTTGGCCATAAATAAGTGGGTTTTGGGGTTGCAATTTGGGCTGCACTCGGTCTCGAAAAGGTTCGCCATCGCTGTGTTGGATAGACCACCTTCGGGGCCACACTGCAGGGCGCGGACTGTCCGGGGTGGGGGGGGGGGTGCCCAAGTCCGGCATTCCTCGCGTATTCGTGTGACCGACGGGCGGTGTTGCTGCGTAGTCAGCTGAGGATGTTGCGCTGCAATTGCGGCTGGTGCCCTCCCCCCGCGCTCCGGCCCCCGCCCTCCGCTTCCAGCGGTGCGCTCTTGCTGGGCAAGACTACAAGTCCCATCAGGCGGCGGCGGAGGCGGAGATCCCTGCGCGCCCTTCCCTTCGCTTCCCTTCCCCTCCGCGGCTGGCTGGCTGGCTGGCTGGCTGGCTGGCGGGGCCTGGGCTGGGCAGGGCGCCGTGATGCCTTCGGCGGGCGGCTGCGAGTCGGGCCCGGCGGCGGCGAGTTCGGGTCCCGGCGAGCGCGCTCCTGCTGCTCCTGCTGCTGCTGCTGCTGCTGCGGCTGCTGCCCCTCCGCGCCCGCGCTTGTGCGGCTACCTGCAGCGCCTGTCGGGCAAGGGCCCCCTGCGGGGCTTCCGCAGCCGCTGGTTCGTCTTCGAGCCGGGCCGCTGCTCGCTCTACTACTTCAAGGGCCCGCAGGAGGCGCTGCCCCTCGGACGCCTGGACATCGCCCGCGCCGCCTTCACCCTCCACCACCACGCCACTGACCACCACCAGTACCCCCCGGCTTCCGCCGCCGCCGCCGCCGCCGAGGGACATGCAGCAGGCGACCCCCAGCCCCACCACGGCCAGCCGCCCGACGCCCCCCGCGGCACCGCCTTCGAGATCCACAGCCCCGGAGGCGCCGTCACCGTCCTCAAGGTGAGCGCCGCCCTGCAAGCAGAAAGCTAGCGCCGCAAGGGACAGCGGCTGGCTGAGCGACGGGCCAGATGGGGGGTGGGGGAGGGCGGGATCTGCATCGTGGGATGGGCGGACTCTGACCAGTGCGGGCGCTACAGAGCCAGACCCCTAATCCAAAAGCAGACCCCCTCCCCGGCCCCCACTAGTCGCATGGGGGGAGAAGGCAGGGAGACCCCCCCACCCCCATTCTCCTTCCTGCCTGTCAGTCTGACTGGTGCATCTCCAAGCCAGTCCGGTCTCTGAGCGGCTCTCTTTGCCATCGCAACAGCCCTGCGAGGGAGGCAAGTCTGAGAGAGGCTGCCACTGGCCCACGACCACCCAATCAACTTCAGAGCCTCCTGGCCTCCTAGGTTTAAAACATCTGCCTCCCCCCGCCCTTATAGGCAGACTTTCTCATGCGGAAGGGGCTTTGGCCCATTGCTAGGACCTGCAGAACATAGGTGTCAAACTTGCAACCCTCCAGATGTTATGGACTACATGATGCTGGCAGGGGATGATGGGAACTGTAGTCCATAACATCTGGAGGGCCGCAAGTTTGACACCTGTGCTGCAGAAGGTCCCAAATTCAATGGCCAACATCTGCAGTTGAAAGGACCAGGCGGGAGGGGATGTTAGAGATGGGGCTCCACCTGAGACCCTGGAGAGCAGGTGCCAGGCTGAGTACCTGGTCTGGATGGACCAGCGGCCTGACCGACTCGGCAAAAGGCAGCTTCGCGTGCACATCTGGCCGAAAGAGGATTACCTCTGAACTGATCAGTCTGCCTCCGACGACAAAGTAGGTCAGCCCTGGGCGTCCGGCTGGCGGCACAGATTCCTGGTGAGCCGACATGCTGCAGCAGCGGAGCTGGGATTGGAGAACGGGAACAGTCCCAGACTGACCTCCTGCCCTCAGCACCACCTGGGCTATTGCGGGTGGGACTTCCTTCCATCAGGGGAACCGAGGCTGGGGACAGCACAGGGGTCCTCAGCTTCAGCTGGGCTGCTGGTTGCCACATTCCATTTCTGCCGGCCCCTGAGCTACAGCCCCTCTGCCCAAGCATACATGAACCCCAAGAGTAGTTCTGGAAGCCAAGAAGCACACCAGGCCCTTCTGCCGGCCCCTGAGCTACAGCCCCTCTGCCTAAGCCCATAGAACCCCCCAAATGGCAGTTCTGGGAGAATAGCGAAGCTTACGGGCCTTCACGCCGGCCCCTGAGCTACAGCCCCTCTGCCTCGCCCATGAACCCCCAAGTAGTTCTGGAAATAGAAGCACCGGGCCCTTCTGCCGGCCCCTGAGCTACAGCCCCTCTGCCTCGCCCATGAACCCCCAAGTAGTTCTGGAAATAGAAGCACCGGGCCCTTCTGCCGGCCCCTGAGCTACAGCCCCTCTGCCTCGCCCATGAACCCCCAAGTAGTTCTGGAAACAGTTGCCCCCTGACTTTCCCCATCCACGGGCAGTCAATGAAGGTTTGAGGGAAGAGAAATGCTGCTGGAAGGCTTTCCCAAGAAAGGCTGCCAAATTACGGCGGCGGCGGAGGGGGCGGGGGTACCAAATTGTGTGATGGGCGGACTCTGCCCATCCCGTCTCTCTCCCTGTGTGGGCACTACAGAGGGACAGCCTGTAGTATCTTTTCAGAAGGAGACGTGGAGGAGGCCAGTGGTAAGCCGCGCAAGAGTTTGCACGAATGGACTGCACGTCGTATAACCGTTGCGTGGCAAACATGCGCGTTGCAGTTCTGGCTTTCCCAGCGGTGCTGGCTGTCCTTCAAGCAAGCCCTTTGGCAGGGCTAAGAGAGCAACTCCGATTCAAACACTTCTCCTGGAAGCTGGTTTGGAGTGTTTGGAGCCGTTTTTAGCGTTCTCCTGACCCTTGCGTGATGTCTGACGTTTTGCTCCATGGTTGAGGCCCTGGGCAGCAACGTAGGTGAGGATGTTGCCAGCGCAAACGTCTGCTGCATGAACATTTACACGGCCTCACTGAGACCCCCTTGAGCAGGGTTTCACATTAGGCTGCAAATTGGAGGGCAGCCCCCACGTTTTAGCCCACTCTCCCTTTGGCCTGAATTGCACCCAAGTAGCCAGGAGGCTGGGGACCCCGCTTATGCTAAATGCAGATGCCCTTGGAACATGCCTCAGAGGCACAGCTGATCCCACACATCCTGGCTTGGATTGAACTATTGCCATGGCTGATGGCCTAAAGCCAGTTCCTGTGCTAAATTTAGCGTGACAGAATGGACGTGAGAAAGGAGCTCTGAAAAGCCATATTAACTTTTCAAAAGGCTGATTTCCAAAGCTCTCTAAGAGGGGCCACTTGGGCCTGTGTTCAATCTGCCATCAGGCAAAGCGTAATTCAGGAGGTGCAAGAAGAGTGACTTCCCCTCTCTTTGGCACCCCTGCCTTCAAGTGCTTCGTGTGCTTCTGTTTTCCTGTGTTCAATGTGCTTATTCACAGCCTGCGCATGTGTCATGGGGCAGTCGCTCATTGCGTGTCCCTGAGCCGATTGCTCGGAGGCTGACTCTCTTGTCTTGCTTTTGGCAAGCCGGAGACATAGGTAACCTTATGCAATCGGAGTTATGCTGACTGGGCTCGACGTGGGAGGTTGTGGAAATCCTCCAACAGCCCAGAGGTCTTCCCTGCATCTGAGTGTTAAGACCAGGAGTTCATGTAGCCCACAGGTGTCAAACTCTCAGCCCTCCAGATGTTATGGGCTACAGTTTGTTTGTTTGTTTGTTTATTAATTATCATATTTATATACCGCCCCATCCCCTAAGGGCTCTGGGCGGTGAACAACAAAAAATGTTACATAACAGCAATAGCAATAAATAAATAATATATCATTAAATAGCAGCATTAAAACATAAAATTACAGCGTTCTACATAAACCACTTGGCGTCCAGCATTAAAAGTATCAATGAAACCCTCCCAGAGAGGGGGACGGTAAATCCAGATCTCATAAGCTCCCAGAATGTTAAGAGGGAGAGACAAAAAGGGCACACACCATCAACGGCTGGCTTCCCCAAAGGTACAGTTCCCATGATGCTGGCAGGGGATGATGGGAACTGTAGTCCATAACATCTGGAGGGCCGTGAGTTTGACACCGATGAAAAATGGGACTGACCTTTCAGGGTGAAGTGGGCATGGAAAAGGTCCGAGTGGAGAATCAACCCTGTATTTCAGGACTGCCCTTCGAGTGTCCTCTGGTATCAGTGGCAGCCCCTTCCAAGAAAGGGGTGTGTGCGCGCACATCTGCTTTAGATTTGTGTGTAATGCAGTTTGAACACATACCAAATAATGTAAAATAAATACAGTTGACTGTAGAACTGGAACCTGAGGAGAAAGAAATCCCCCAGAGAAGGGTTCCTTTTAAGACAGGGATTGCTCAACATGCTGGAACACCTCAAACCACTTCCAGTTCTCTAAATGTACTTTTTGGACCTTCCTCCTCACTTGAGTACGTGAGTGAGTAAGTGTGTGTGTCATTTTACTCGTTGCAGCTAGCTCTCCCACTTCCACAGATTTGCTTAGCAGGGGAGTGTCTGAAGACCTTGAGCAGTCCTCCAAAGACAAAAACCAGCTTGGCAGCTACTAAAATAGGCGGGGGAAGGATATTTCTTGTTTCATGGGGCTGCCGGGTCAACGTTGTGGAGACCCCTGCCTCACCCCACTGACCTCTGATGCATTCATGCTTCTTTGGGATGCAGTGGGACAATTTGAAACAAAGGCACGTAGAATTGGTCTGCTAGCCAAGTAGGGTGTAACACACTTGTTTGACAGTTGCCTTCCTTTTTAGTTTGCGTGGCTTTTTCCCCGAATTGAGGAGGTGTTTTCTCCCATCACTACTAGTGCAGCGTTCTGTGCAGCTCCCTGGTTGAAGCGTCGCTCATGAAACCTCACCCCATAATATGTTTGCCAGCTTTTAAGGTGCTGGGGCAGAATTCTTTGTCCAAGCAACACTGACTTTTATCATCCACCTCACTTTGCTGTGTAAAGGAAGACAAATTAACTTCCCGCTCATGTTGTGGTTGGCCTCTGAAATTTCCTGTTCCTCGATCTTGAGTAATTTTCTGCTTAAATGTGGCTGCACAAGTTCCTGAGTATTTCTTGGCACATGGTGAGGCCCGCGTTCCAGAAGAGCCAGGGGGCTACCGGGCTCTCTCCCCCTCTCGGTGACCCAGAGAGCTTTCTTGCAAGGAGTTTTCCTAGTGCTAAGGGTGATCTTGTAATCTGAATACCAACAATGCCTGCTGCTTCTGCTATGGACCAAAATCTGGTCCTTCGGAAGGCACCAGGAACAGCTTGCCAGAGTGAAAATGTCAGTTTCATCCGTGTCCCGGGGACTTCTGGTACCCTGTTTCCCCGAATATAAACATCCCCGAAAAATAAGACATAGTAGAGGTTTTGCTGAAGTGCGAAATATAAGGCATCCCCCGAAAGTAAGACATAGCAAAGTTTTTGTATGGAAGCATGCCCGACGAACAGAACACAGAAAAATAAGACATCCCCTGAAAATAAGACATAGCACACCTTTGGGAGCAAAAATTAATATAAGACACTGTCTTATATTTGGGGAAACACGGTAGTAGTATCCTGAGTGAGAGACGAAGGAGTCTGCATTCATTTTATGCCCAGCTGCTGTTTTAGCCAAGAAACCGAGGCAGCGAAGGTCGGGTCCTTCTCTGAGGCGGCTCTGATTTGATGGAATTCTCTTCCTTGTCCAAAGAGGGGCGTCTGCTTCTTTTTTTTAACTTTCCAAAAGTATTACGAGACCTTTTCCAAATCCTGCCAGATTTTTGACAGTCAGGTCTGCTGGCTGTTCTAAATCTATTCTAACTGGGTGTCTGTTGTTCTCCTTGATATTTCAAACCCCTGCTCAAAAGTGGCTTAACCCTGGGAAAACTGTCTAAAAGGGATTTTTGAAAAGTTAGTCAAGCTTTAAAAGGGGCTTGGATAGATTTATGAAGTCGATTTATGGCTACCAGTCTTGATCCTCTTTGATCTGAGATTGCAAATACCTTATCAGACCAGGTGCTCGGGAGCTACAACTGCAGAAGGCCATTGCTTTCACATCCTACACGTGAGTTCCCAAAGGCACCTGGTGGGCCACTGCGAGTAGCAGAGAGCTGGACTAGATGGACTCTGGTCTGATCCAGCTGGCTTGTTCTTATGTTCGTATGCCCTGCGAGGAATCCATAGTGCCAACAAATGCAAACAAAACCTGACGTAGTTGTTTCACCGTTTCCATTCCGACATGGCCTAAGGCAGGGGTCTGCAGCCTGCGGCTCTCCAGATGTTCATGGACTACAAATCCCATCAGCCCCTGCCAGCATGGCCGTGCTGGCAGGGGCTGATGGGATTTGTAGTCCATGAACATCTGGAGAGCCGCAGGCTGCAGACCTCTGGTCTAACGAGATCCTGCCCTGTGTGCATCTGTAGCACCTGATCCCTTTTGGGATCCCTGCCCCACTCCTCTGAAAGTTGCTCTTCCTGGTTGGTGTGCCTGGCGATCCTGACCGGTGTGCCTCTTTGGAAGCCCTCTCAGCCCTCCTGCTTCTCCATACTGCAGGCAGCCACCCACCAGGACATGACTTACTGGCTGCAGGAGCTGCAGCAGAAGAGGTGGGAGTACTGCAACAGCCTGGATGCCGCCCAGAGGGACAGCCGGATGTCACCCACCCCCAGCCACTTCTCCAAGGGGCTCGTTGCCAAAGACAACGCAGGTAACTCTTCTAAAATGTGTTTTGCGGTCAAGTCACGGGCAATTGACACCTCGCTCTGCAGAGCTTTCCACGACAAGAGACTTTCAGCGGTGCTTGGTTTTTGCCATTGCCTGCCCTCCTGCATCCGCGACCCTGGACTTCCCTCACCGGTGGTGGTCTTTCATCCAAGTACTCTGCTGAGCTCCCCAGATCTGAAGAGGTCGCGCTAGCAGAGGTGGGATCCAGCAGGTTCTCACAGGTTCCCGAGAGTAGGTTACTCATTATTTGTGTGTGCCGAGAGGGGGTTACTACTTGGTGATTTTGCCACGTGATTTTTTGCCTTGAATTCGCCCCTCTCTCTCAGCAGTAAGCGGCGCCAGAACTGGAAGCAGTCTAGCAGGGGAGGTGCGCGATGCTACGTGGCAGCCATTACGCCCTCGTGCCATTCGATTTCCTTTAAGGACCGGCTGGCAGCGGACTGTGTCCTTGCCACAGCCCCGCCCAGGAATGCCATGCCCCCATCGTGCCCCGCCCAGCCCCATTGGCACTACGCCACAGTTTGAATCCCACCAGCATGGGAACCTGTTACTAAAATTTTTGGATCCCACCACTGCACGCTAGCCTGGGCTGTGCAGGGCAGGGCACAGGAAATTTGTGGTGGAGATTCAGGATTGTTTACTGCGACTCCATTGCTGACTGCATCGTTCTGTTTGTTCTGGACAGTCGAGATCCGTGCCCCAAGAGTTCACTTGAGTTGCGTTTGCCTTGAGTGGTAACTTATTAACCTTCCAGTGAGCTGGCTGTTATTTGCGTGAGGGTTTGTATTTATCATCACATTCCTGTTCCAGGTGCTCAGAGTGGGGTAAAATACTTCCATTAGTAGAGGTGGAAAAACCCAAAATGTCTTACCTGAAGAAGATGACAGAGAACAGCATTAGGGCGTTGGAGTGCACCTGTAGGTCTGTGTGCTAATTTGCAGGGCCATCCGCGTGGGGGGTAGACATACTGCTATAAGGCATGCCAAATGCCCACTTTGGACAGGCAGCCTTGTGGGGAATAGCCCTTCCCCATAGACTGGTGAGAGAAACACAACAAGGGGGGGTGGAAATGACGTTGGACTGTGTGCTGACATCGTGTCCGGGCAAAACCCCAGATGTGACATCAAATGTCAACCAATGTGGTAATACCATGAAAAGTTCCTAGAGCAGTGGTGGCGAACCTTTGGCACTCCATATCATTTACATGGACTACAAATTCCCCATCAGCCCCTGCCAGCATGGCCAATTGGCCATGCCTGGCGAGGGAAGAAACTGATCGGAAATTATCAGTCCATAACTATGGAGATATAAGAACTCCCGCCACTGCAATCGCCCTAAATTGGCATGCTGATGTAGTTTGACATCTTTTTCACCTGTTCCCTGAGGTTCTTGGGGAGTTCCCCTGCCCCCCAGCATCCCTAATTACTCTGGAGCAGGTATTGTCTTTCCATCAGGTGTACATGGCTGTATTTGGGTGCCAAGTGTGGTATCTCCCCACAACAAAGACAGTTTTATCAAGAGCCTACAGACCGTCTCTGTGACAAGCACGCGTTTATTGCCCAGGCGTGCTTGGGAGAGAGGGCCCGCTGTCGCTGTCCGTTTCTGCTCTCAGTCATGCTGCCTGCAGTCTTTCTGTTTGCTATGCAAAAGGGGAAGGCACACAACCAAGGTGAAAAGGAGAAAACTTGTACCAACCAGGCTACAATAACTATACCTTCAGGCTCTTACTTTCATAGCCAAAACTGAGTGGTGGTCCTTTGTTGAGGCAAAAATCCACGAAATGGGTCTATCCTTGGATGCATTGGCTTTAATGAATGCCAGTGATCTAAAGCTGACTATCAAAAAGAGATTGTATGATCTCGAGTATAGTCACCTGATGCAGCAGGCTAATAAACGCTGCTCTCCCTTGCACTTGGGTATACCGTTAAAACCACATACCATGGCCAAATATTTCCATTTGGTTTTAGAACCCAAATTGCGACGAGCCCCGACCCGTGCCAGGTGCAATATTCTCCCTTCAGCTACCACTCAAGGTAGAATACAGAAAGTGCCTTTTAATGAAAGATTTTGTCCCTGCAGTTCAGCTTACGAAGAATCAATCCAACACGTGATACTACACTGCCCGTTACACAGTTTAGCCAGGAATAAATATCTAAACCCGTGGTTAAAAAACCCCATCGATAATACTGATCTATCAATTGTGGTAACGATGCTGGATTGTGGTTCTGCAAGTGTATTGGAAGCGCTGGCTAACTTTTTGTGCTCTGTCATCACAAAGCAGCGAGTTTATAACTTTGTAATTGGAGACTGTATCATTACACTGAGGTTCCCATTGTTGCTGGTATATTGCTGCTGTTGTTTTCATTATGCCATTAAAGGTTTATATATATAATAACTATACTTCAAAAATTGTGTCTCCCACTGGTGATTGAGTTGTAAAATTATTTTGGTTCCTTATAAGTAAATTGCTACTCCAGCCCAGGAGACTGGTACGAAATTTATTCAATGAATAATTATAATAACCAACCTGAACTGATGCGCGAGTTTTCTCCTTTTCACCCTGCAGTCTTACTGTTGACATCGAGACCAGAGAAAGTTCTCTCGTCCTCTGTCCAGGGGCAGGCGTTTGATCTGGGGGAACGTAAAGGACAAGGTTGCTTTTCCTCCTCGCTGAGTAAATAAATAATAGCTGCTTTGCCAGAGTCACACTCTTGGTGACCCCTCACCGTCTGGCCAGTGTGGATCAGCACTGGGTGGGCCTTGCTGTGGAATGTCCTGGCAGCCGTTGCATTATTAAATCCTTGCTTGTTCCTCCTCAGATTTGAATGCCGTGCTTCCAAACGCCTCTGCGGAGAAGGCCAGGAACGTCCTTGCGGTGGAGACGTCTCCCACGGAGCTGGTGGGGGAACAAGCGGCGTGCCACCCGGTCCCAGGGCAGCCGAACGCCATCAACTTTGCCTTGAAGCAGTGGGGGAACGAGATCAAGTGAGCATTCTGCGTCTTGGTGCTCAGACTGTGCACGACCGTCCAAAAGCATCCTATCTATCTATCTATCTATCTATCTATCTATCTATCTATCTATCTATCTATCTATCTATCTATCTATCTATCTATCTATCTATCTATCTATCTATCTATCTATCTATCTATCTATCTATCTATCTATCTATCTATCTATCTATCTATCTATCTATCTATCTATCTATCTATCTATCTAATATATCAAATTTATAAACCGCCCACCCCCGAAGGGCTCTGGGCGGTGTACACTGGGCCAAACATACAATGGCCAAAACAACATACACCAAATAAAATATATTAGAACAAGTTAAAACAGTTTACAAAATTAATAAAACTAGCAGCATCAGTACAATATACATAACAATAAGATTATAAAAATGTGTGGCGCCCGATCCCAAGGCGGTGGCCAGGAGATAGCCGAATGTCCAATTAGGTATTATATTGGGCGTGCTGATGATGAAATAGCACACAACATAGGGGCATCCTGGAGGGGGGGTCCGCGGCCGGCCTCACCAAAAGCCCGGTGGAACAAAACCGTTTTACAGGCCCTGCGGAATTCTCCAAGGTCTATTCAAGCGCAGCCCCTGGCAAACGCCACTTGTTTCGTTGTGGGCGGGGCACGGAGGCTGTTGACAGACTTGGCTGAAGTGGATCTTGGCTTCCAGAACCTGAGTCGTCTGGGTTTTATTTTGGGGTGTTTTCGATCAGGGAAGTGTGAACGCTCAAATGTGGGCTGAACTCTTCCTTCCAGCAGCAAAGAGATTAGAAGAAGAGAAGGGAGCTCTCTCAGCCCCACCTACCTCACAGGGTGTTTGTTGTGGGGGGAGGAAGGGAAAGGAGTTTGTAAGCCCCTTTGAGTCTCCTTGAAGGAGAGAAAGGGGGGATATAAATCCAACTCTTCTTCTTCTGTAAGGTCTGTGCTGCTGTAATTGCCCTTCAGGCTGTGGTCCACTCGTGACCCCCTCCCCTTTTCAGTTTTTGGCTGGTTCATCTTGGTTGATGGTTGTACTGAATATCTGTCCCGGGAGGTGATTCCCCCTCGGACGGCTACAGGATTGCAAACCCCCTCCGTCCCTTCTCGGTTATTACAGGGCAGGGAACGTGCAGTGACTGTTGCTTCAATGGCCCTGGGAAAATTAGCCCACATCCTCCTTGTCATGTCAGTGCGTGGTGTTGATTTTCACCCATCCCCAAAAAGTTAGACAAAGAAGGAGAAGACTAATAAGAAAAGGGCAGCGAAGGGCTCCTTGTCTATGCAGAGTACAAAAAGAAATACGCTGGGACTTTCCGAAGTTACAGAGAGAAAGCCCCGGGAAATAAAATCTGATTTGGCCAGAGTTCCCCTAGTTTGGCTACTGGGCTTACGCTGGTCTGCTTTCCCTTGTCAAAATACAGCCTTTGGGTCACGTGCTTTGAATATATATTTCTCTTTGCAAAATTTAGCAATGTGACCACATTTATTTGCTCTGAGACATGCTGAGCAGTCTAGTCCAGAGGTCTGCAACCTGTGGCTCTCTAGATGTTCATGAACTACAATTCCCAGTTGGCCGTGCTGGCAGGGGCTGATGGGAATTGTAGTCCATGAACATCTGGAGAGCCACAGGTTGCAGACCGCTGAGTCTGAATTTGTGTGCATCGAGGAATGCTGCTGTAAATTTCGTTGTGCGTGCACAATGACAATAAAAATGCTCATGCTTATGCTTATGCTAGTCCGATTGTAAGGGCGGCAAGGGAAGCAGGCTTGGTCCCTACTGAGAACAGGTTTCAGAGGCAACCGTGCTTGTCCCATAGGAGGAGACCCCTGTCAATCTGGGCGGGGCCAGCAACTCCCTTCCAAGCTCTCTGGTTCTGCTGAGCTCCCTCCCAGAGGAGCAGTTCAGCTGAAGGGCAGCGTGTCAAAAACGCCTGCCCTGTAGTAACCTCAGGAAGGGTAGTCACAAGATGAATTATTTTGCAAGCAGTGTTTTTATGTCAAATACAGAACTGACTGATAGAAGACTTCTTGCACATTGCACACAGAGATGGAAGCTCTGTGGAAGTTCTGAAGCCGGGGGAAATGCAATTTTTTTTGGGGGGTGGCGGCGGGAATCGAAGCACAAGACCTTCCTGTCAGCTTGATAAGAGGCACAGCATTCTGCCAGGCTGCGTCTGTGTCTCTTTCTGTGGCCTTTCTGCAGAACCGTTTGCAGCTAACTGGGCCCTTGTTCTGAGCCGGTTCTGGTGCAGCTTGGCTGAGAGAAACTTTGCAGGAACGCGAGAGACCCTGTTTCATCTTTGCAAAACAGCTGAGCAAGCGAAATGATCTCAGCCTCAGGGTTGAATGTTTACGTTCTGTTTCGAAATGCTCTCCCTCATACTCTGCTCTAGAGGACGGTTTGTTTACGTCCAGCAATTTAAATCCCTTATTAGATCATCTACGTGCAAAATGGTGGCAGTGAAAGCGTTCTGTTTTGTGTGTGGCTTTGTGGTGGGCTGTAGCAGAGTCCCTGTTTGTACTCTCACATCCTACAAGTAGCATCCTCATCCTTCTTTGGCACAGGGAGTCCCTAGACCAATGGTGGCGAACCTATGGCACGGGTGCCAGAGGTGGCACTCAGAGCCCTCTCTGGGCACGCACAAATAGAGTGCCCCCCCAATCTAGGCTGGCCTGGGCCACTGGGCTCGATTATTAGCATTAAACCTAAGACCTAGTTTTGGGGAAGCAGTGTAGGTAACCCTGTTAAGTGCTGTTAAACCCCACTGATTTTCATGTGAAGAACTAAAGCGGAATTGTTACCTGGGAGTAAGCTCGGTTGCTGGCAATGGGGCTTGCTTCTGAGTAAACCCTCCTAGGGTCGTGATTCACCCATTGGAAGAGTTGCTCGGTTGCTTCAAAGCCAAGCCACCAACTACCACCAAGCTTACTCCCGAGTAACACATGCCTCGGAACCAACAGTTTTTTTCTAAACTAAAACCTTAGTATTCAGATTAAATTGCTGTGTTGGCACTTTGCGATAAATAAACGGGTTTGGGGTTGCAATTTGGGCACTTGGTCTCGAAAAGGTTCGCCATCGCTGCCCTAGACCGGCAGAGGGAGGAATTTAACTATCTGCCCACTGTCTCCAGGGTTCCCCAGTGTAGCTCCAGGGCTCTTGTCAGGAGTCTGGGAATTGCCTTGAAATCTACAAGCCAAAAAACAGCCTGTCTCCCCTTCCTTATAATGCCACCAAAATATACCACAACAGTGTTTCCCAGTTTGGTCAGGGCATCAGATGATCGTCCATTCCAGAGGCATACAGAACTGACAAGATTCTTTGTTTTGAAATCTACAGCTGAGCACCCTTTTTTACAATTATGTTGCCCTTTCGGATGTGCTTAATGACTTTTCTGTACTTTGCAGGAATTCGGTGAACTCTTTGAGAACGGGCAAAGGAAACAGTGAGAACCGCAAGAGTATCTTTTACACGGAGGAGTGGGAAATGCTCGACCCAACCCCCAAGGATCTGGAGGAGTCGGTGGCTCAAGAAGAGAAGAGGAGGCCTTTCTCAGAACCCAGCAAAGGTGTCAAGCTCTCTCTGCACACAGTCTCTTTGCCATGGTGGCATTCCCCCCCCCCCGCCCCCCCCCCCCCCCGCCCATTGCAAAGACAGCTCTAGAAGCCCCAGGCCATGTGGAGAGGCCCCAGACTGGGCTCCTTCCCACACCGGCCTCACCTCTCCCAGAAACCGGTCCTGATTTTGATCTCGCTGTCATGCACGGGATTGCTCCACCTTGGTGGCCTGGCTGACTCACCTGGCTGAATCTCCGTTGCTGTACTTTATTGCTGCTGGGACTGCCCAAAAACACGCGGCTGTTTTCTTGCAGGCAATGTCTTTAAGACCCACCCGCCTGCTTGCGGGGCAGTGTGAGTCGTAAAATGATTACAGCACACATGAGGCAGGAAGATGTAGTCCTGCAGTGCACCGGACAGGGGGTAGGCTTCAAAGTGGGCAAAATCTGGATTTCATCCCCTGTTCTGCCTCGGGGGAAGCACCCCCGTGGGAACTCCTTCAAGGAAAAGAGACGAGATGAATTAATATGGGGAGGGGTCTCAATCCGGTGTGCACACCTTTCTCTCTGAACCCGGAAGGCTTCTACCTGGTGGGTTGTGGCATGCCCTCCCTCCCTGGGCACTCCCACACACGCCAGCTGGGTGACCTTGGGCTAGTCACAGCTTCTCGGAGCTCTCTCAGCCCCACCTACCTCACAGGGTGTTTGTTGTGAGGGGGGAAGGGCAAGGAGGTTGTAAGCCCCTTTGAGTCTCCTGCAGGAGAGAAAGGGGGGATATAAATCCAAACTCCTCCTCCTCCTCCTCCTCCTCCTCCTCCTCTTCTTCTCCTTCTCCTTCTCCTTCTCCTTCTCCTTCTCCTTCTTCTCCTTCTTCTTCTTCTCACATTTTCTATCGGCTTAATTCTGTAATTAGTAAGAAATAAGTGGCTGCCAAATTTCAACAAATGCTTCTTGCATATTCCTTGTCCTACTCCTTGTCCTATCCCAGTTTGCTGACTCCCTTTCGCTTTGTTCTCATATGTTTTGTTGTCTGACTCTGATGCTCGTGGCCCCGTTTAAAAAAATGAAACCCAGGAGAGATCAGCTTGGAATTATTATTATTTTTAGACAACTCAGTTGTGTTAAGATTTGCTGAGCAAGCCCTGACCTCGTCTGTAACAAGCGGAAAAATCTGTCTCCTCACTCTCCCATTTTTAAAAAACTGTAATCTGACCAAGCAAAATTTTTTGTCCTTCCGCAGGCAGTTCCGCCTCCTCCTTTCCATTTGATTTTGGCCGCATTCCACACAAAACGAGGCGTCCTTTAAAGGAAATAATTGCAACCAGCCGAAATCGGAACAGCCTCGACTCCTCTCCTGCGGAGTGCAATGGCGGCGGCAGCGGCAGGCGGGCCTCGGAGATGCAGCTGAAATTCCAAAGCCAGCAGGAGGAGCTGGAGGGCCTCAAGAAGGAACTCTGCAGCCAGAAGGTGATTCCAGTCGGCCGCCGGGGGTGTGGCCCGTGGGCTGGGCTAGCAAGCAGTGGGAAGGAAGCGATCTGGCACACGGTGGTGCTCAGGATGCAGGGGAGCTGATAACATTTCCCAGTGTTCTGTAAGCATCTCGAGTGTTCCTCAGTTACACTGCTCAGAGTCTCCGTTGGTGCCTTCTGTCTCTTCCTGGTTTACCTAGTCCAGGGGTCTGCACGAGCCAGACCTGGTTGTGCACCAAGGTCAATTCAACAAGCCTCTATTGGCATATACACGACAGAATAAAAATACAGTTCCAGTTAAAAAGTGAATAGTAAAAAACTTCGCGTTTGTCGTACATTCAGTTTACAAACTTCTGACAAAAACTTTGCCGCTGTCAGGCAACAATGAAAATCCTGACAATTTAAAAGCGTAACTACTTTATCTGATTCAGTATAATCAATCATAGGGTCTATAGCAGTGGTGGCGAACCTATGGCACGGGTGCCAGAGGTGGCACTCAGAGCCCTCTCTGTGGGCATGTGCAAACAGAGTTGCCCCCACCCTCCCACACACATCTAGGCTGGCCTGGGCCGCTGGCCTCAATTATTAACGCATTAAACCCTAAGACAGCCCTAGTTTTGGGGAAGCCACTGTAGAGTAGCCCCTGTTAAAGCGTGTTAGAAGCCCACTTTGATTTTCATGCAGGAAGAACTAAAGCACGATCCTTTACCTGGGAGTAAGCTTGGTTGCTGGCAATGGGGCTTGCTTCTGAGTAAACCCTCCTACGGTCATCATTCACCCGTTCGAAGAGTTGCACGGTTGCTTCAAAGCAAAGCCACCGACTACCACCAAGCGTACTTCTGAGTAACGCACGCCTCGGAGCCAACCGTTTTTTCTAAACTAAAACCTCAGTATTCGGGTTAAATTGCCGTGTCGGCACTTTGCGATAAATAAGTGGGTTTTGGGTTGCAGTTGGGCACTCGGCCTCGAAAAGGTTCGCCATCGCTGGTCTATAGCTTGGGATAGCAGGCTAGATCGGAGTTCTTGGTGTAATAAGCAGTTCAGGAGAATGTGTGGGATGGAATCCAGCTGTCCTATGCTACAGGTACAGAACCTCTTATCGCTTGGAAGACCTTTAAGTCTTCCTCTATGTAGCGCTCCAGGGTCTTTTCCTGGGACCTTGCTTGGTAGCCCAGGCAAACGCAGCCCGTTCCCATGTTTAAAATCGCTTAGTTGACGCTCTTTTCTTCTGATCCCACGGGCACTGTTTCCTGCTTTTCAGTGTCCTCCTGGCCCCTCCCCCAGTTTTCAGGAACCAGCAGTGGCGTGCTGTTGTGTTCTGCTGGGTGTGCTTCTACTGTGGTGGACTGTCAGTGTGGCCAAGGTTTGCTGTGATGTCTCTGAACTCACCTTTGTTTCAGAAAAGGCGAGGGACTGTTTCAAAGAAACAAAAGTCATAAGAACATAAGAACATAAGAACGAGCCTGCTGGATCAGACCAGAGTCCATCTAGTCCAGCTCTCTGCTACTCGCAGTGGCCCACCAGGTGCCTTTGGGAGCTCACCTACAGGAGGTGAAAGCAAGGGCCTTAAGAACATAAGAACTAGCCTGCTGGATCAGACCAGAGTCCATCTAGTCCAGCTCTGCTACTTTCGCCAGTAATGGCCCACCAAGGTGCCTTTAGGGAGCTCTCACCTACAGGAGGAGGGGTGAAAGCAGGGGCCTTAAGAACATAAGAACAGCCTGCCATGGATCGGAATAGAGTCCATCCCTGAGTCCACAAGCTCTGCTACTGCAGGAGGGGGCCCACCAGCGTTGCCTTTGGGGGACTCACCTGCAGGAGGGTAGAAAGCAAGGGCCTTAAGAACATAGAGCAGGCCTGCTGGATCAGACCAAGAGTCCCATCTAAGTCCAGCTCTCTGCACTGCGCATGAGGGAGCCCACCAGGTGCGCTTTGGGAGCTCACCTGCAGGAGGTGAAAGCAAGAGGGCCATGCAAGACATAAGGCAAGAACGAGGCCTGCTGGATCAGACCAAGAAGTCCCTCCTAGTCCCAGCTCTCTGCTGCACATGCAGGGGCCCACCAGGTGCACCTTTGAGAGCTCCACCTGCAGGAGGAGTGAAAGCAAAGGGCCTTAAGAACCATAAGAGACTAGCCTGCTGGATCAGACCAGGAGTCCATCTAGGAATCCAAAGCTCTCTGCTGCTTTCGCCAGTGGCCCACCAGAGTGCCTTTGGGAGCTCACTGGCAGGCTGTGCAGGCAATGGCCTTCTTCGACTGTTGCTCCCAAGCCACCCTGGACTGTTAAAGGCATTTGCAATCTCAGATCAGGGAGGATCAGGATTGGTGGCCATGTAAATCAACTTCTCCTCCATCGAATCTGTCAAGCCCCTTTTGAAGCTATCAGGGTGAGGTGGCCATCACACCCACCACCTCCTGTGGCAGCTTATATTTCCAAACACCAAATCACTGCGTTGCGTTTCCTTTTATTAGTCCTAATTCTTCCCCCCAGCATTTTCAATGAATGCCCCCTGGTTCTAGTATTGTGAGAAAGAGAGAAAAAGTCAGAGGCACGGGGCCGGCCGGTGTCTGTCCTGATGCCCACCAAATGTTTCCAGACAGCGGGTGGGACCCGGGGGACGTTTGCCCAGCAAGACACTTGACCAGCTGGGCTGATTTTTAAAAAAGTTGCTTTGCCAGCAGCTGCCACCCCAGCACGAGCGTCTTCTCTGCGAGGCTGAAGGTGAGCTGCAGCCACCGTTGTACGGCTGCCTCCACCTCCTGCGTTGGCTGTTTGTGGCTGTGCCCTTTTGTGGCTGTGCCCACCAGGCTCTGCCACTTGGCTTATAGTGAGAATTCTGGCCTGCGCTTGAGCGGCTGTGTGTCTTGCCTTCGTAGGTGATTTTGGACTCCTGTTGGATGGTGTCCGAGGAAGGTAGCGGGGGTCGTGACTCTTCTGTGTGCTTGTGGTAGGATGGTCCTGGCTGTGCTTGGTGTTTGCTGGTTGTTTGCGACGGGCAAGTTTTGGCTTCAGTCATCAAGTGATGCCTGCATGTGTGTGTGTGTGTGTGTGTGTGTGTGTGTGTGTGTGTTTACTGGCTCTCAGACCTGCACATTTTGACTCATGAGTTGTGTGTGTGTGTGTGTGTGTGTGTGTGTGTTTGTTTAATGGCTCTTAGACCTGCACATTTTGACTCATGAGGTGTGTGTGTGTGTGTGTGTGTGTGTGTGTGTTTGTTTAATGGCTCTTAGACCTGCACATTTTGACTCATGAGTTGTGTGTGTGTGTGTGTGTGTGGGTGTGTTTGTTTAATGGCTCTTAGACCTGCACATTTTGACTCATGAGTTGTGTGTGTGTGTGTGTGTGTGTGTGTGTGTTTGTTTACTGGCTCTCAGACCTGCACATTTTGACTCATGAGTTGTGTGTGTGTTTGTGTGTTTACTGGCTCTCAGACCTGCACATTTTGACTCATGAGGTGTGTGTGTGTGTGTGTGTTTACTGGCTCTCAGACCTGCACATTTTGACTCGTGAGTTGCCCAGTCCTTCTGCTGCTTCGTGTCTCCTCTCGGCCTCTTACCCTCTGGCACCTTTCCCCCCGCCAGGAACTCGTGCGCCTCCTGCAGCAGACCGTCCGGTCATCCCAGTACGACAAGTACTTTGCCGGTCATCTCTGCGAGGTCGGCCCCAAAGACAAGCTGGAGCTGCTGCACCAGAAGGACCACCAGATCCTGGGCCTCAACAACCAGCTGGAGAAGCTGACGCTGGAGAAGGACGCCCTGCAGCAGGAAGTGCGTGCCCTGAAGTGCAAGGCCGGGGAGCTGAGCGAGCAGCTGGGCATGCTGATGGAGACCATCCAGGCCAAAGACGAGGTCATCGTGAAGCTCTCCCGGGAGCTGACGGAGTGCCAGGAGCAGCCCTCTGGCCCCGGCGGCTTGACTCAGGCGTCCACATCTTCCTCCTCCACCAACAAGGAGCTGCTGGAACTCGACAGGCTGAACGTAGGGGCTGGATTCCTCTTCTGCTCTCCCTCTCTCTCTCCTAGGTCTAGTGCAGTGGTGGCGAACCTATGGCATGGGTGCCAGAGGTGGCACTCAGAGCCCTCTCTGTGGGCACGCACACCCAGAGTTCATCATGTGGGGGGCGGGGGAGGCGGAAAATCATACCCCACACACACATATCTCGGCTGGCCTGGGCACGATCTTTTACCTGGGAGTAAGCTCGGTTGCTGGCAATGGGACTTGCTCCTGAGTAAACCCTCCTAGGGTCGTGATTCACCCATTCGAAGCGTTGCACAGTTGCTTCATCAAGCTTGCTCCTGAGTAACGCGCACCTCGGAGCCAACCATTTCCCCTAAACTAAAACCTCAGGATAATTTGCCGTGTTGGCACTTGGCGATAAATAAGTGGGTTTTGGGTTGCAGTTTGGGCACTCGGTCTCGAAAAGGTTCGCCATCGCTGGTCTAGTGCCACCTGCAAACGTCTCTGTCTCCAAATCTCAGTAATAGTTTTTGGGACAGAATTGACCATTTGAAAGACAGGTGGCATCTTAGAGCAATGGTGGCGAACCTTTGGCACTCCAGATGTTATGGACTACAATTGCCATCAGATGTTATGGACTACAATTACCATTGGCCATGCTGGAAGGGGCTGATGGCAATTGTAGTCCATAACATCCGGAGTGCCAAAGGTTCGCCACCATGGTCTTAGAGGTAGGAAAGGACAACCGGGGCGGGGAGGGGACACAGCTCACCCACTCAGTGGCTGGCTGTCGACCAAGAGCTCCCGAACAGAAGAGAGGTGAGTAAGTCTTTACGCCCGGGTCCCAGTGGCTGGGGGAGTTCTTGAAGAGAAGATCCTGGGGCAAAGGTCGTGGGAGCCAGAAGGGTTTGGGCCTCTCTGGGTTCTTCCACCACTTCCTCTTCCTCTCTATGGCAGAGGAACTTGGGCTGGAGCATTTCTGAACTTTACTTGGGGACAGTTTGGAAATCCAGAATTGTATGCCCGGCTCGGCCTTATACTGACTCAGAGTCTTGCCCTGTTGGGGGTCAGTCTAGTCTACTCAGTCTGTCAGCGGCCGGTTGGTGTTTCTGTATCCCAGGAATCTGCAACCTGCAACTCTCCGGATGTTCATGGACTACAAATCCCATCAGCCCCTGCCAGCGCAGCCAATTGGCCATGCTGGCAGGGGCTGATGGGAATTGTAGTCCCTGAACATCTGGAGAGCCACAGGTTGCACACTCCTGCTGTATCCTGGCGTGCGGCGTCTGTGTGCTCTTCATGCGGTTCCCCTTTCTTGGCAGGACACTCTTCAGGGTTACAAAACCCAGAACAAATTTCTGAATAAGGAGATCCTGGAGCTTTCAGCGTTACGAAGAAATGCCGAAGACCGCGAGCGAGACTTGGTGACAAAGGTCAGCTGTTCATGCAGAGATTCTGTGTTTCTGAAATTCAAGCGGAGAAGGTTTTTAAAAGTAGCACAACGAATTGTTCTCTGCAGTCGAAACAGTCTTTTGGTTTGCTCTCTCCGTAGTGCACCACCTTAGAAGCCAAACTCTGTCAAGTGGAAAGCAAATACTTAATTTTGCTCCAAGAAATGAAGACACCTGTTTGCTCAGAGGAGGAGAGGCCCTGCCACGACGTGGTTGCTCAGCTTCTGGAAGATGCCTTGCGGGTGGACACGAGTGACCAGCCAGAACAGACTGTCTGTAAACCTCACCTGGTCAGGTAATGGCTCTGACTGACTTCCCACCTGGTGCTTTACTAAGGCACAGCCGCAGGTCTCCATTTTGCCACTTCGGAAATCTGCCAGTGCAAATCTCACAAACTCTCTGGGAGCCTTAAGCAAAGTTGATTTCCTCTTTTGGGGTTGTTTAATCACACAACCAACCCAAATCCTAACATGGTGTCATAGCCATCCAGGGAAAATGGTAGCTTGCATTTAGGTATATAACAGGCAAAGCAATTTGATGTGCAGAGAAAAATAGTTACATCGTTTGGGTTCTCGATAACAATTGTGTTGGATATTTGCTATTTTGAATCAGAGTTCACTATTGTTGCATTCATGCTTGACGAATGCGGATGCACTTCTTCAAAAGCACAAGGAACGTACAGCTGGTTTCAGGTGGTTGCTTTGTACAGTGCGTGATAATTTTGCTTCCATGTTGAGAGTTTCTCCCTATAACTAATATTTCAAATGCATATATCTATATACATGAATTTATTTCAACTTATTTTTAACAACTATAACAAATAGATTCAGGGCCATCCGGATTAGGCGCAATGCGTTTTCCTCCTTGTGTTTAAAAGAATTTGAACTTATGTCTGTGCACAATTTTGGACTCATTATTGAATACGTTCAGAATACTTACCTTAGTGGATTCATATAAAATGTTGATGAACCAAGATGGACTGAATATATTTATGTATATACATGTTTTCGCATTGATTGACTACATACCTTAAGGATGTTGAACTGATGGGAGAGTATGAACTAAATACTTACCTGAATTAATACGGATGACCCTGAATCTATTTGTTATAGTTGTTAAAAATAAGTTGAAATAAATTCATGTATATATATATATGCATTTGAAATATTAGTTATAGCCAGAGTGCAACAGTAGTGGTAGTTCTATTATTATTAATATTTACTATTGCACCCCCTTTTCTTATGAGAGTTTCTCCCTGCCAGCTTGGAGTAATGGTTAAGAGCAGGCGCACTCTAATCTGGAGAACTGGGTTTGATTCCCCGCTCTGCCATTTGAGCTGCGGAGGCTTATCTGGTGAACTAGATTAGCTTGTGCATGCCAACACATACCAGCTGGGTATCCTTGGGCTAGTCACAGTTCTTTGGAGCTCTCTCAGTCCCACCTACTTCACAGGGTGTTTGTTGGGGGCGGGGGCAAGGGAAAGGAGTTTGTAAGCCCCTTTGAGTCTCCTTACAGGAGAGAAAGGGGGATATAAATCCAACTCTTCTTCTTCTTCTCAAAGGAGCAGCAGTGGCGTAGGAGGTTAAGAGCTCGTGTATCTAATCTGGAGGAACCGGGTTTGATTCCCAGCTCTGCCGCCTGAGCTGTGGAGGCTTATCTGGGGAATTCAGATTAACCTGTACACTCCCACACATGCCAGCTGGGTGACCTGGGGCTAGTCACAGCTTCTCGGAGCTCTCTCAGCCCCACCCACCTCACAGGGTGTTTGTTGTGAGGGGGGAAGGGCAAGGAGATTGTAAGACTCTTTGAGCCTCCTTACAGGAGAGAAAGGGGGATATAAATCCAACTCTTCTCCTTCTTCTTCTTCTTAATTCCAGACTCTTCTCTTTTTTTTACAGCGAGTATGACATTTATGGTTTTCGAACAGTTCCAGAAGATGATGAGGAAGAGAAGTTGGTCGCCAAGGCGCGGGCCTTGGATTTGAAGTCCCTGTCCCTGACTGAGAACCAGGAGATTTCTCTGGGGGTGAAATGGGAGAACTGCCTGGCCGGCACGGTCAACAGGGAGATGGGGCGCTGTGTTGAGCTGAAGAACCTCATCCGCTCGGGCGTTCCGCACGCCCATCGCTCCAAAGTCTGGAAGTGGTGTGTCGGCCTCCATGTCAAGAAGTTCAAGGACAGCGCTGAGCCGGGCTACTTCCAGACCCTGCTTCAAAATGCCCTGAAGAAACAGAACCCGGCCTCCAAGCAGATCGAACTGGACCTCCTGCGGACCCTGCCCAACAACAAACACTACGCGTCTCCCACCTCCGAGGGGATCCAGAAGCTGCGGAACGTGTTGCTCGCCTATTCGTGGCGGAATCCAGACATAGGATATTGCCAGGGTCTCAACAGGTAGGAATCTTCATCGGGGTGTTTCTGCAAAGAGGCAGCAGTGAAGATGTTCACTGGGGCACGAGTTCCGTTGACAGGTGTGGGGATTTGCTTCCCAAGATTTGGTGCTGTTGCCCTGAGTTCCAGGGACAGGCAGGCTTGTTCTTTGGGGATTTCAATTCTTTGAAGGCGGGATGGAAGCCTGCAAAGAGGCAGCAGTAAAGATGTTCATTAGAGCACGAGTTCCGTTGACAGGTGTGGGGATTTCCTTCCCAAGATTTGCTGCTGTTGCCCTGAGTTCCAGGGACAGGCAGGCTTGTTCTTTGGGGCTTTGAATTCTTTGAAGGCGGGATGGAAGCCTGCAAAGAGGCAGCAGTAAAGATGTTCATTAGAGCACGCGTTCCGTTGACAGGTGTGGGGATTTCCTTCCCAAGATTTGCTGCTGTTGCCCTGAGTTCCAGGGACAGGCAGGCTTGTTCTTTGGGGCTTTGAATTCTTTGAAGGTGGGGTGGAAGCCTGGGCAGAGCGGCTGCCTGTTGGGACAAGCAAGCCATGCTTCATCCCTGCCCTCCTTCGTGGGCTCAGTCCCTCCCTCGGCCCCCCAGCGTGGCTTCAGTGGCCCTCTAGAACTCTGCCATGTGTTTCCCCCCCCCCCCCTGTCTTTTCAGGCTGGTGGCCATTGCACTTCTCTACTTGGAGCAGGAAGATGCTTTCTGGTGCCTCGTGACAATCGTGGAAGTCTTCATGGCCCGGGATTATTACACGAAAACTCTCCTCGGATCCCAGGTGTGGAGTGTGCTCAAACCTCCTGGGTTCAGCCTCTCAAGGCAGAAGAGGGGCCTGGGCTGTACCACTTCAGACCGGGGAGGGGGGAGAGTTGCTTGGAAGAACGCTCCGCTGAGCCAAAACGTTCCCTCTTCTGTCAAGGGCCACTTGTGACACTCCTGCTTTGATATATTTTTTAACACTTTACAATCTGCCTTTCTCCCCGAACAGGGACCCAGAGTGGCTTTTCATTTGCTTCCCTCCTCCTCCACTTAATACTCACAACCACCCCCTTGCGAGGAGGCCGGATGGGCTGAGAGGTCTTGAGGGGCCAAAAGTCCCCTCCTGGCAGCTTTCTTGGTGGAATGAGAGGGTTCAAGACTGCTGCTAGTCTGACACTCTGACCACTGGGCCACGCCAGCCACGTTGGTCTCTTCCTGCCTGGGACTGCCTTCCGAAGCGCACACACACTCACCCCCGCCCAAAACTCGCCCTTTGGAAAAGCCTTTGGCAAACCCCTTCTGACATGAGCTGGAAGCTGGCGGAGCTGAACTGAGTGCGAGGGCATGCACTTCCTGTGTGCACCCACCTTTCCCTTCCTCCACTCCCTCTGTGGCGTTCTTTAGGCCCCATTGGAGACAGCAGGGCCCTCGGGGCAGGGCCCTCTTGCCTGCTGTCCTGTGCAGCGTGGAGGGACAAGCACAGTCCCCTCGAACTCAAGCCTGTAGGGTAGTGAGTTTGGCAGGAGCTCTTTCTCCTGCCTCGCCTCTTCTGTGTTCAGGGGACTCCCTCTCTGTCTGTCTTTTTGGCCCGTGAACTCCTCTGGTGCCTGGAGTGCTGCAGTCGTCCTGCACAGACCGCCCTCCTCGATGGCCGCTGCTTGCTTTATCTATCTATCCATCTATCCCTCCCTCCATCCCTCCCTCCCTCCATCCCTCCATCCATCCCTCCATCCATCCATCCTTCCTTCCCTCCCTTTATCCCTCCCTCCCTCCCTCCCTCCCTCCATCCCTCCATCCCTCCATCCCTCCCCCCTCCCTTTATCCCTCCATCCCTCCCTCCCTCTCTCCATCCCTCCATCCCTCTCTCCATCCCTCCCTCCCTCTATCCCTCCCTCCCTCCCTCCCTCCCTCCCTCCCTCCATCCCTCCATCCCTCCCTTTATCTCTCCATCCATCCCTCCCTCCCTTTATCCCTCCCTCCCTCTCTCCATCCCTCCCTCCCTCCCTCCCTCCCTCCCTCCCTTTATCCCTCCCTCCCTCTCTCCATCCCTCCATCCCTCCCTCCCTCCCTCCCTCCATCCCTCCATCCTCCCTCCATCCTCCCTCCATCTATCATCTATCTATCTATCTATCTATCATCTATCTATTTATTGGTTATATTTCTATACCGCCCTCCCCCGAAGGGCTCAGGGCGGTGAACAACGAAACAGAAATAGAGCACCTAGATCAAAGGCTAAAATCCATTAAATATTAGTTAATTTTTGGCTCTATATAAAATAAAACCCCATCCCATTAAAATGCAGCATACTAAAATCAACATAATAGATGGCACCTACTATCAAGTCCCCTAAAACAAAAGGGGGAGGGGGACAGCAGGATCCACTGATGTTCTAACGGGGGCGGGGGGGCATCAGCAGCCAGCCTCCCCAAAGGCCCGGCGGAACAGCTCAGTCTTGCAGGCCCTGCGGAACTCGCTAAGATCCCGCAGGGTCCTGACGGCTGGAGGGAGAGCGTTTGGGGAGAGCTTTGCCCCATCAGCCGCCGCTCTCGACTGCTGATTCTGGAAGCTGCTTTGTTGACTGAAGAGCGGAGCCTGGAACAAGAGGGGAGGCCCTGCAGCCCAGCCTTGGCACGAAAGAGTGGGCGGCTGGGACTTCCCTGGTCTCGGAGGGCTCCTTCCCTGGTAGTGAGGCTGGCTGACCCCCCCTCCCTCCTTCATGTGCCCGTCTCCAGGTGGACCAGCGAGTCTTCAAGGATCTGATGAGTGAGAAGCTGCCCCGCCTCCATGCCCACCTGGAGCTGCACCGCGTGGACTACTCGCTCATCACCTTCAACTGGTTCCTGGTGGTGTTTGTGGACAGCGTGGTCAGCGACGTCCTCTTCAAGATCTGGGACTCCTTTCTGTACGAGGGGCCCAAGGTGTGTGGGCTTGGAAGCTTTGCTGTGCTCGGACCAGCCACATTGCAGACAGTTACCCTGTTTCCCCGAGTATAAGACATCCCCGGAAAATAAGACGTAGTAGAGGTTTTGCTGAAGTGCAAAATATAAGGCATTCCCCGAAAGAAGGACATAGCAAAGTTTTTATTTGGAAGCATGCCCGACAAACACAACACAGAAAAATAAGACATCCCCTGAAAATAAGACATGGCGCATCTTTGGGAGCAAAAATTAATATAAGACACTGTCTTATTTTCGGGGAAACACGGTACTTGTGGTGCTCAGAGGAGGGGGTGTTATCGAGGACATTGGTCTCCTGCTCTCATTAGCAACACGGAGGCGATCCAAACTGGGGGCGTGGCCCAGCGGGAAGTTCTTTTGTGCCTGTGCAGGAGAGTATCCCAAGGGTGGTGCTCGCATAACTTCTGGAAGAGGCTGGCAAACGCAGTGGTTGAACCGGGTGAACCAAACTGTCGTGAAGGAGATTGTTAAATAACAACTGGATTCAAGCCCAGTGACCAGATAAAGGGAGCTGTTGCCTCTCAAAAGCTAATTCCCTGAAAATCTTGCGAGTCCCTAAGAACATAAGAACATAAGAACAAGCCTGCTGGATCAGACCAGAGTCCATCTAGTCCAGCTCTCTGCTACTCGCAGGGGCCGACCAGGTGCCTTTGGGAGCTCACAGGCAGGAGGTGAAAGCAATGGCCTTCTGCTGCTGCTGCTCCTGAGCACCTGGTCTGCTCAGGCATTTGCAATCTCAGATCAAAGAGGATCAAGATTGGTAGCCATCAATCGACTTCTCCTCCATCAATCTGTCCAAGCCCCTTTTAAAGCTATCCAGGTGAGTGGCCATCACCACCTCCAGTGGCAGCATATTCCAAACACCAATCACACGTTGCGTGAAGGAGTGTTTCCTTTTATTAGTCCTAATTCTTCCCCCCAGCATTTTCAATGTATGCCTAAGGTACTACTGGGCACAACGCTAACTCTTCTACTGCAGTTCAGCCTCGCTGGCCTCAGAAGGTGGTAAATGGCAATAGTCAGAGTTGTATGGTTTTCCCTTGGCTGCAAAACTGAGTGCCTTGCAATTTTCAGCTTTCCCCGCATATAGCTTGGCAGGGATCTGGAGAAATGGGCAGAAGCCAGGATGGGTGGGGCAAATAGTATGTGTCTGTGTGTCTCTGTGTGTCTGGTGGTGATGGTGGTCAGATTCCACTGCCCTGTGCAGTCTTCTGCCCCTGCGATGTGGACACAATTAAAGTTGTGGAATGCTGGACGTTTCCCTCTATACACGTGACATTGTCATCCACTCTAGGTCATCTTCCGCTTCGCCTTGGCTCTCTTCAAGTTCAAGGAGGAGGAGATCCTAAAGCTGCAAGACTCCATGTCCATTTTCAAGTACCTCAGATACTTCACCCGCACCATCCTTGATGCCAAGTAAGGGCCTCTGCCGGGTGGGGAAGTTGCTTGCAGGGCAAGAAGGGCAGCGTTTAGCTGGAGTCTGTCCAGCCTGCAAGATCAGGAAGACGACACTCATTTTGATGCATACCAGGAAGGAGCAAGTTTTTTGAAGTGTATTAATATTATCCTAATGTATTATAATACCTCATTATCATTCTAATTATTATAACTTCCCGTCCCCAAGATTCAGACTATAAGCAGGTTTGAGAGGTGACGGAAGTTGTGTTGTGAGGGGCTGAATTAGCCCCCCCCCCGCCAGCCTGGACGACTTTCAGATGTGCTTGAGAGTTTGGGTGGGGGGAGGGCGGGCTTCCAGTTAAGATGACATGAGGATGCCTGAACCCAAGGTCCTTGCCCTGGAGTGGTCTGCCTTCACCCTAGAACAGCGGTGGCGAACTTATGGCACGGGTGCCAGAGGTGGCACTCAGAGCCCTCTCTGTGGGCACGCGCAAACAGAGTGCCCCACACACACACATGTAGGCTGGCCTGGGCCGCAGGGCTTGATATTTAGCATTAAACCTAAGACCAAGTTTGGGGGAAGCAGTGTAGACAACCCTGTTAAGCGCTGTTAAACCCCACTGATTTTCATGCGAAGAACTAAAGCATGATCTTTACCTGGGAGTAAGCTCAGTTGCTGGCAATGGGGCTTGTTTCTGAGCAAACCCTCCTATGGTCATGATTCACCCGTTGGAAGAGTTGCACGGTTGCTTCAAAGCAAAGCCACCAACTACCACCAAGCTTACTCCTGAGTAATACATGCCTCAGAGCCAACCATTTTTTCTAAACTAAAACCTCAGTATTCAGGTTAAATTGCCGTGTTGGCACTTTGCAATGAATAAGTGGGTTTTGGGTTGCAATTTGGGCACTCGGTCTCGAAAAGGTTCACCATCACTGCCCTAGAACATAACTTACTCTGGACTAGCTGAATACTCTTTGCATCCTGTGAGGAGGCTGTCTGTGGAGTACTGCCCATAAAGCTGGATGCTGATTGCACTGAGGAAGAGGAGGTTTGGGGGGTGGCAATTGTGGTCCTTCTGCCTTCTCCAAGTAGCCCTTGCAACATAGCTGTGCAGGAGGCCAGGCTGAATGTGCTCCATCCCAGCTCCCCCTGCATGGGAAAGCTGTTGAACCACTTCCCAGATCTGCTGGTTCCTGACGCTCAGGAGACCTCAAAGAAGAGAAGGGCTTGGGGGACGGCTCTCCTCCCTGAGATTTAATGCCCCGCTGATTTTAAAAAGAGGCCCCTACAGCAGAGTTCTCTAACATCACCACCACCCCTTGCAGATGCCAGGAATCATGGGATCTGGAGTGTGTTTGGAAGGGCAGCCTTGGGGGTGGGGTCGAGAGGGGAAGTCCCTGCCCGGGTGGTCGGGTCATCTGTGGCTTTGCTCTCTTCCCAGGAAACTCATCAGTATTGCTTTTGGGGACCTGAATCCCTTCCCGCTGCGCCAGATCCGGAACCGGAGGGCCGTCCACCTGGAGAAAGTCCGCCTGGAGCTGATGGAGCTGGAAGCCATCCGGGAGGACTTCTTGCGTGGGCGGGAAACCGACCCCGACAAAAGGGACCTCATAAGTGATGACGAGGAAGACGGCTGAGGTTGCCTCCCGGCCCCAGCTGAGACTCTCCTTTGGATTAGGTGGTGACCAAAGCTTGGGGAGTGTTACAGCTCCCTGCCCGTCTGTCTTAATGATCCTTCGTGGTAAGCCATGGCAGCTGGAAATGTGCAGGGCGGATTTCCAAAGCTCAGCACTTCGAGGCCAAAATGGTCCTATTCCCCCCACCCCCACCCCCCCACTTCCTCCTCCAGAGGCCAAACGGTTCTGACTCTGTGCCAAGCACTTTCGGGCTTCTGACTGAGGCATCCATTTTTGTTTCGTTTTGTTGCCTTTGAAAGGCCTCTTCGTATGTTCTATGTCAGGGGTCTGCAACCTGCGGCTCTCCAGATGTCCATGGGCTACAAATCCCATCAGGCCCTGCCAGCATGGCCAATTGGCCATGGGAATTGTAGTCCGTGAACATCTGGAGAGCCGCAGGTTGCCGACCCCTGTTCTATGTAGAAGAACCAGTTGTGAAAAGGGTGTGTGTGGGGGGGGGCTGTTCGTTTGCACACTCCTTCAGTTCCCCCCAAAAGCAACTTCACCGTGTCCTGCCACGATTCCTCCTTGCTTCCCTCCTCCTTCCGTTTGTGCTGGAAGTCCCGTACTTATGCCCTTGGGAGCTCCAGAACGGCTGTCTTGTCATCTCATGACCTTGTCCTTGATTTCTACAACATGGTGTGTGTGTGTGTGTGTGTGTGTATCCCTCTTACTGGTGCCTGTGCTGTACTGCCACAGTTATAGGAAGTATTGGGGCCACTTGGTGGCATTGGGACCATCATGGTGTCACTTTTCCAAACTTAGCTGTGAAGAGCTGGTCTCCAGTCCTGGTCTGTGATCTCATGGCTTGTTTAGTTTCGTTCCCGCTGCAGGGAATCGACCTGTGTCCCTTGAGATGGCCAGCCGGGGGTAGTGTTTGGGCACCTCGGACTATGTGATTGTCAACTTTATTCCAGCCCTGAAGCACGTATGAAGGGGTAAAGGGTGGGGGGAGCAGCCTGGAAATCTTGCAGGGGCTGTTTCTTTTCCCCCTGCTGCCAACAGTTCTCCTGCGTGCCTCTCCGAATTGCGTGTGCTACATCAGGACCTATCAGCTCCTAGGTGCCAGCCGTTTAGCCATTCCGACAGCAACCGTCTGCTTCTGCAGAGGCCTCCATTCCACCTGAACTCTCTTGAGAAAACATCTCACACATTCCCCAACTTGGGACCTTGCCAGCGGCAAATGACGTACCAGACTTCGACAGACTGACACGAACCAAGCTTGTGACATCCTTTTGCGTGACACACAGTTCCGTGGGATGTTTCCAGTGGAAGCGAGCGGTCGTTGCGAGAGCCCCCGTGAATATTAGACAAACGAGGAGCATAGAGGCCAACGAAGAACAGTCGATGTAGCCGGTGACTTCACCCGTTTCTTCTTTCCTACAACTTGAAACGTTTTGTCTTAGCATTTTTTCTGGGTCTCATTTATGGCAATGAGCCTTCTGTGCTTTCTTTTTTTGTAAAGAATTTCAGGGCGTCTTACATATTATATATGCAAAATTATCTTATGCATGGTTTCTGTTTAAGAATTGTGTAGCCACTCCACTGAGGTCACTTGTGAAAGATTTCCAAGCTGGACGGGTTTATCTGTTTTTATTTTTATTTTTGTTACACTAGAGACGGAGATTGTCTGGCACTACAGACTTCGTTCTGGCTGAATTGGCGCGATGTAAACAGTGTTCCTATAAGAGGGGGGTCACTGAACTGTCCACGAGGAGTGCCACATCCAACCTGTATACGGGGATTCCCGGTGGGATCTCTCTGGAGCCCCTTGAAATCAGAAAGTCAACCCCCGGTTTGCTTTTCATGCTGTGTTTGTTCTCTGTATCGTGAGCAGGAACAACGAGCAGTTTGCAGTGAGTCAGGGGGATGCCTGTGTGAACGTGGATCCCTTTTCAGATGGAGGAACACACACCCCTCCACCCTGCTCGCCCCCTTCCTTGTTCAGGGGTCTTGACCTCTTCTTGCCTTGGGCAGCGCTGTTTCAGAGACAGCCCGGGATGCCTAGCACGACGCGAGGGTTGCGGTTACAAAATGTAAACAATTTCTGCTGGAAATTCTTGTAAAACTGAACAAAAACAAATAAATAATTACTTTTTCGGGAGGGGTCCTAGTTTTCTTCCCCCTCTTTAAGAGAATGACAGGTTGTGGTGGAAATGTTTGGCATTCTTACAAGCCCGTCCTGGCCAACTGGAGCCCCGTGGCTGCTGCCTAGGTGGGCGTCGGGCCCTGGCATGGCTTCAGTCTGCTGCTAGAGGAAAGAAGAAGAAGAGTTTGGATTTCTATCCCCCCTTTCTCTCCTGCAGGAGGCTCAAAGGGGCTGACAATCTCCTTGCCCTTCCCCCCTCACAACAAACACCCTGTGAGGTGGGTGGGGCTGAAGAGAGCTCCGAGAAGCTGTGACTAGCCCAAGGTCACCCAGCTGGCGTGTGTGGGAGTGCACAGGCTAATCTGAATTCCCCAGATAAGCCTCCACAACTCAAGCGGCAGAGCTGGGAATCAAACCCGGTTCCTCCAGATTAGATACATGAGCTCTTAACCTCCGACGCCACTGCTGCTCCTAGAACTCCTGGTCTAGAATTCCTGTTCCTCCATCGCATCCTGCTGCACACAGCTGCACACGGGGCTGGTGTCCTGGGTGGCTGAAAGCTGCAGGTGCCGTTTGAGGGAGTGACAGAAGACCCAGTTGCTGGACGTGGAGGACTCTGAAGCCGAGACTGAGGAGACTGAGGAGTCAGAGCTGACTCCTTGAGAGGAAATACAAACAGCAGAAGCAGCCCCAAGGCCTTACCTGAGATCCAAGGCACACCTGCCAACGAAATGGAGGCTTCAGCAGCAAGGGGGGAGAACTGAGCTGCATTAGCCAGACTATAAACCCAGGAAATGGAGGAAGCCCTGCAGGAAATGGAAGTGTGAGCAGCAAAGGGGAATCTAGCTTCATTAGCCATAGAATAAAACAGGTCGTACCCTCTGCCCCTGTGCGCAGGCGGACTGCCCCCGACTACCGTAACCGAGTATTACCAGTTATTATTAAATACGAAAACCAATTATTGATTACTGAAACCGAGTATTACCGATTATTACTAATTACTGAAACTGATTATTACCGATTACCAAAACTGATTATTACCGATTACTGAAACCGAGTACCAATTATTACTAATTATGAAACCGATTATTACCGATTACCAAAACTGATTATTACCGATTACTGAAACCAAGTATTACAGATTATTACTAATTACCAAAACCGATTATTATCGATTACTGAAACCGAGTATTACCAGTTATTACTAATTATTGAAACTGATTATTACCGATTATCACTGGTTACCAAAACTGATTATTACCGATTACTGAAACCGAGTATTACAAATTATTACTAATTACTGAAACTGATTATTACCGATTATCACTGGTTACCAAAACTGATTATTACCGATTACTGAAACCGAGTATTACCAATTATTAGTAATTATGAAACCGATTGTTACCGATTACCAAAACTGATTACCGATTACTGAAACCGAGTAGTACAGATTATTACTAATTACCAAAACCGATTATTATCGATTACTGAAACTGAGTATTACCAATTATTACTAATTATGAAACCGATTATTACCGATTACCAAAACTGATTATTACCGATTACTGAAACCGAGTATTACAGATTATTACTAATTACTGGAACTGATTATTATCGATTACTGAAACCGAGTATTATTGATTATTACTAATTACTGAAACTGATTATTACCGATTATCACTGGTTACCAAAACTGATTATTACCGATTAGTGAAACCGAGTATTACCAATTATTACTAATTATGAAACCGATTATTACCGATTACCAAAACTGATTATTACCGATTACTGAAACCGAGTATTACAGATTATTACTAATTACCAAAACCGATTATTATCGATTACTGAAACTGAGTATTACCAATTATTACTAATTATGAAACCGATTATTACCGATTACCAAAACTGATTATTACCGATTACTGAAACCGAGTATTACAGATTATTACTAATTACCAAAAACGATTATTATCGATTACTGAAACCGAGTATTACCAATTATTACTAATTACTGAAACCGATTATTACCGATCGCCAAAACTGATTATTACCAATTACTGAAACCTAGTATTACCGATTATCACCGATCACCAAAACCGATTATTATCGATTACTGAAACCGAGTATTACCAATTATTACTAATTACTGAAACCTAGTATTACCGACTATTACCGATCACCAAAACCGATTATTATTGATTACTGAAACCGACTATTACCGATTACCAAAACTGATTATTATCTACTACTGATAGTCGGTTTCAGTTATAGATAATAATTGGTTTTGGTAATTGGTAATTATCGGTAATTATCTGTTTCGGTAATTGGTATTAATCGGCAATAATCGGTTTCAGTAAGGCCTTGGGGCTGATTCTGCTGATTCTATTTCCTCTCAAGGAGCCACCTCTGACTCCTCAGTCTCCTCAGGCTCTGCTTCAGAGTCCTGCATGTCCAGCAACTGGCTCGTGACAGTGTCTTCCTGGCTTGCATGTTCATAGGGGTGCAGCTCAGGGCAGATCTACATGTGATGCTGGGAGTCAGTGAAATGGGAATGAAGCATATGAGACTAAACCTTCTCCTTCCCCTGAGCTACCCTACAGTAGCATATTGAAGACTTTAGTTGAGTGGTTGTTGACTCAGAGGTTCACTATTGTGTGGTGAGTTTTATTGGGCTTTAAAGACATCGAGACTTTTTCAGACAGCTGTCACAATGTATGTTCATCACGGAACAGGTTGAAATGCTTAGTTTTCTCTTAAAATGCTCACCAAGAACTTAAGTGTCAATTGCGCCACTGAATGGTCTTTTTCCGGGCCAAAGTCACTCAGTGGAGCTCACCTCAAGACAACGGGTCCCTGTCAAATTCCCAGGCTCCTGTCAGACAGTTTATAACCATCTCCTTATGTATGAAAAATGCAGTTAAACCGCGGTTGACCCCACTTTATGCCGGAGTTCTTCTATTCCACAGCCTGAATAACCTGGACCAGCTTGAACTCCTCAGACTTGTTGGCGCAAGCTGAAGGGCTAGTCACCACCGCCAGTTAGTCTGGCATATCAAGGGACACCGGTTGGCAGCAAAGAACCACGAGTCCACACCAGGTCTACCTCCAAACAGTGGGTGATTTCCCACTGGCCATTAATCCTGAGATAGTCACCCGAAATATCCAGGTTTCCTTATGATCTCTCCACTGCCGAACTGCAGAACACAGATCTGTCCCGTTTCTGGCGCTCCCCCACCCCCCAACACGGGATTTTCCTGCACCTTCTTGTATATGCACCTTTTTGAAAAAACACTCCAGTGGGAGCTAATAGGAAATGGGGCTACACATTTGAGGGTCCATAACTTTGGCCCCCCATGAACCAATCTTCACCAAACCTGGGTGGTATCATCAGAAGAGTCTCCTACTGATACCACCCAGGCTTTGTGAAGTTTGCTCCAGGGGGTCCAAAGCTATGGACTCCCAAAGGAGGTACCACCATCCCCCACTGTTTCCAATGGGAGCTAGTAGGAGATGGGGTGACACATTTGAGGGTCCATAACTTTGCCCCTCCCCCCATGAACCACACTTCACCAAACCTGGGTGGTATCATCAGGAGGGTCTCCTAAAGATACTCTGAAATTTTAGTGCTGCTAGCTTAACAATTGCACCCCTGACAGCAGGCACACACACACACACACACGGGGCAGGCCTAGACGTCTTCACTAGAAACATGATGCAGTGAGGATGTTGGAACCCGGATGAAAAGGTGCCGATTCTTTTGAAACCTGGTTCTATCTAGATTAAATTTTCAGTGGGAATTCGGCCCATGTGATCCCTCTAGAGCAGGGGTAGGGAACCTGCGGCTCTCCAGATGTTCAGGAACTACAATTCCCATCAGCCTCTGTCAGCATGGCCAATTGGCCATGCTAGTAGGGGCTGATGGGCGCAGTCCCTAATTTATCTGGAAAACCTACTCATTCAATCTCTTACTAGCCTCCGTTGGCAGTAATTCTTGTGCTATTTGTTGTCCTCTTAGCAGGAATTGCCTGTGCCCCCCCCCCCCCCGGGGCTTTCTGCCTATAAAGCCCTCTGAGCCGTGGCCCCTTCCCTGAGGACACGACTTTCTCCTTTCGTGAACAATTCTTACTTCTTGGAAGTGCTTCAGAAGCCGACAGTTGAGTGGCTGGGGTGAGCGGGAGAAGGCCATTCACCCTTTTCAGGAAATGCATAATTCAGGGGGGGTGGGGGGCTGGTGGGGTGGCCCCCCTGGCATCCCGTCTACCGGATCCTTGGCAGCTGTTCCACCCAAGGGTGGAGAAAGTGGAAGTGTGGAGCGGGGAAGTCTTGGCCTGGCTCTGTGGAGTGAGTCAGGGAAGGCTTTGCGGCGCCCCCCACGCATCCACCCCCCAGCCTGGGACAGGGAGTGGAAGCTCATTTCCTCTTCCTTTTCAGCCCGACAGCATCAGGAATGTGTTGCTGGTGTCATCGTTTGTGGTGACCCTGTGACAGCCAGCTGCTTGGAATGCAGACTGGCTTTCTCTGGTCAAAGAAATCAATGCGCAGCCAACTAAACCTTAAACTAGCAGGACATGGTTGTGCTACAGCTGCTGCTATTGCTGCAGAATAAGGCATTTCATCACAGGTAATAGTTACTAGATCATTATAATAGACCAGAGGTCTGCAACCTGCCAGCATGGCCAATTGGCAGGGGCTGGTGGGAATTGTAGTCCATGAACATCTGGAGAGCCGCAGGTTGCAGACCCCTGCCTGTAATAGACAATCATCACTGTTACCTGATAATTATTATCTACAGCACCGGCATAGTGGTTAAGAGCAAGTGCATTTTAATCTGGAGGAACCGGGTTTGATTCCCAGCTCTGCCGCCTGAGCTGTGGAGGCTTATCTGGGGGATTCAGATTAGCCTGTGCCCTCCCACACACGCCTGCTGGGTGACCTTGGGCTAGTCACAGTTCTTCGGAGCTCTCTCAGCCCCACCCACCTCCCAGGGTGTTTGTTGTGAGGGGGAAGGGCAAGGAGATTGTCAGCCCCTTTGAGTCTCCGGCAGGAGAGAAAGGGGGGATATAAATCCAAACTCTTCTTCTTCTTCTTCTACGATAAAATGCCTTATTAAGAGGGCAGCCCCGGCAAACCAACCCCAAAGGCCTAGCGAGGGGCGGGTGGGAAGGTTTTAACCAGTTCCCTTCTTCCAGTCAGAGTGGTGCAATGCACAGTCAAAAGTTAAATGTCTGTTTCCAGGTGACATTCCTTGATGAAGGAGGAGAAGGCTCAGAAGGAAGAGTGTTGCAAGGAGAACGCCCCCGTGGTTCAGCCCTGGCAGCGTCTGCCATTAGAAATTGATAAGGCAGGAAGCCATGCAGAAGGCCTTTCCTCGGCCAAGGCCCTGCAGAGACCCCCCGCTGAGCTGGAGGCCGTGGCTCTCTCGAGAAGCCCTTGCGTGGATTGAAAAGGTACGCACACGTCCGTGGGACTAGCACAGTGATGGCGAACCTTTTCGAGACCGAGTGCAGCCCAAACTGCAACCCAAATCCCACTTATTTATCGCAAAGTGCCAACACGGCAATTTAACCTGAATACTGAGGTTTTAGTTTAGGAAAAATGGTTGGCTCCGAGGCGCGTGTTACACGGGAGGAAGCTTGGTGATAGTGGCTTTGCTTTGAAGCAGGGGTCTTCAAACTATGGCCCTCCATATGTTCATGGACTACCATTCCCATCAGCCCCTGCCAGCATGGCCAAGTGGTAGGGCTCATGGGAATTGTAGTCTATGAACATCAGGAGGGCCATAGTTCTTAAGCAACGTGCAGCAACTCGAACTGGTGAATCACGACCCTAGGAGGGTTTACTCAGAAGCAAGCACCCCCACATGACAAACTCTGTGTGCGCTTGCCCACAGAAAGGGCTCTGAGTTCCACCTCTGGCACCTGTGCCATAGGTTCGCCACCACTGGACTAGCACCTTGCTTGTCTGCCTGAGATACACAATTGATCTTTGTGTGGCAGGGCAGGGTCCACGCTCACGTCTTCCTCCTCTCGACAATGAAGTGTTTGTAATCACTGATTACCTGACAGCATAAATGCAGTACCCCAAAAATCCTGGACAACAGAAGAGGGCAAAAGGAATCATGGGTGCCCCAAAACCATCCAGCATTGGATCAGCTGTTCCCCCCTTTGCAAAAAGGGCAAGGGGAAAGCAGTGGTGGGATCCAAAATTTTTAGTAACAGGTTCCCATGGTGGTGGGATTAAAACTGTGGCGTAGCGCCAATGGGGCTGGGCGGGGCACGATGGGGGCGTGGCCGGGCATTCCAGGGGCGGGGCATTAATAATTTCTCTGTTACTGTGAAAAAACTCTTACTGTAAAAAAAAAGTTCCTAATTTCCAGCTGGTATCTTTCTGTTTATAATTTAAACTCATTCTAGCAAGTCCTATCGTCTCCTGCCAACAGAAACAACTACTTCTCCTCTCATTGACTGCCTGTCAAATACTTAAAACTTTCAAATACTTAATTTTGTTTCTAGAAATCAAAGAAGGAGACTTTCCTTAAACAAGGAACTTTACCATATTTCTAAAACATGTTTTACAACAGCCCAACAGGAGAATTGTCCGTTCCTACCTTCGCTAACCAGCCACATAGGAAACAACAGGACTTCATGATTTTTGGACCTAATGGAATTTCTAACGGAAAAGCAGACCCAGTTAGTAACCCCCTCTCGGCACACACAAATAATGAGTAGCCCACTCTCGGGAACTGGTGAGAACCTGCTGGATCCCACCTCTGGGGGAAAGGAAGGCATCTCTAGAGGAGTGGGGGAGGGAAAGGTCCTGGGAGGGAAAGGACTGTCATCGGGGTGGGGGCTGTGAATCTGGTTCTACGAGGAAAAACGTGGGGCCTGGCAGATCCCTGTGGGGGAACTCCTGTGAGAAAGACCTGCGGGTGGGCGGGTGGGTGGGGGAGGTGAGAAAAAAACGTGGCTGGCAGGCATGTGTGGGAGGGAGTTGGTGAGAACTGTGCCCCCTCCCACGTTTGTGGTGCCCAGATGAGAAAGAAGCATGCAGTAGTGTGATGTATGCAACATATGTGGATCGTTGCAGCCTTACAGGGAGGGGAAAGGCTTGTCTGGAGGTCTCTTTGACCGAAACAAACAGGAAAGGGGGGGTGCAGGTGGCCTTCCCATCCGAGGGTTTTTTTTCTCTCAGTCGGATTTCATTCATTGCCTTTGACCAAGAATTCAGAATTTGGAAGTAAGTCTTTCATCCTCTTCACACAACGGCCCAGGCGATACAGGCTGACCTTTTTTGTCAATGAAAGCCACAAAATTTATTGAGTCGCTGGAGAACAGTATCGTTTTCAAGCAAAAGGGGTGGGGTGGGGGGGATTATATATAGGCGTCAGGCGTGTGCCCCTGAATGAAGATGATTTAAAACCATGATTGATTCAGAGAACCAAGGGCTACTCAACCCACTGAGATTCCCTGGCAGAACGTTGTGACACAGAAATGAGTCCTGTCCTAGCTTGAAATAAGCCCATTATAGGACCAGCTGTACAGGGACCATTATGGCTTTTGGGGTGGGGGGCGTTAAAGGCGGGAGCTGGCTGACCCCTGGCCCGAGGCTCTTGTCTGACCGGCCACCTCCTCTGGCCTGAGTCTGGGCGCAGCACGTGAGCCCTGTTGGGTCCTCCCCTGGGCCTTCCTCCTCCTCCTCCTCCTCCTCCTCCCAGGGTGAAGGCCTTGGTTGGCTGCTGGGGTCCGGCCAGGGCTTTCCCTTCCTGGCAGCAGCAGCAGCAGCCTCTGAGTCTCTTCCTCTGATTGTTCCAGGCCACCTTTGGGGTCGCAGGTCGCCGAGTGTCCCAAGGAGGACAGACAGCCGCCCTTGGCCCCGGTCAGCACCGGCCTGTGACTCTGGTGGAGAAGGGGAGGATTAGAAGCAATCCCGCACAACAGCCCTGTGAGGGTGGAGGCGGGCGGGGGTCTTCCACTGCTGGCTGACCCCCTCCCCCCCCCCCGCGGCCACCTGGTCTCCTCCGGGCGGGTTCCTGCAGCCGCAGCCGCAGCAGGTGGGCGACGAAGCGCTCTGTGCGGCCGGGAAGGTGGCGGCGGGGCGCGCCCGGCAGAGGGCGCCCTTGAGTCCCGCGTGGCGCGCCCGGTCCGGTCGTTGCAGCTGCCGCAGCTGCTCCTCCTCCAGGTCCTCCTCCCGGGGCGGCGGGGAAGCGCTGGGCGACCGCGGCGTGCGCGTCTGTCTGCCTGCCTGCCGGCCAGAGGGCTCCGCTCGCCTCCTCGCCGCCTCCCGGTGAGTAACGGGGCTCCTCGTGGGGGGGGGGGGATTGGCCCGCCTCCCTGTCTGCATCGCTGCATCTCGGGGGGAGGGGCTGGGGCCGCCTGCGGGGCGCACAGATACCCCCGCCCGCCCCCCCCCCCTCCAGCCAATTTTGCTCCGGGGGCTTCTGAGTGGGGGGGGGGGGTCACGTGCAACCTGTAGGTGGGAATCCGGGCGTTCCTCCCAGGGAGCAGCTGATGCGCCGAGCGGGCGATCCCTCTCCACCTGGCGGGTAAACCCACTCGCCCACTCGCCCTGGGGTGGCCCCGAGACCTCCTGGCTGCCGTTGCGACCAGGACGAGGGACCTCTGCGAGGGATGCTGGAGAGGGGCTCTGGAGCTGCTGCGGTCTGGCTGGCTTGCAGACCACTCCCCATCCCACCCCCTACCCGGCTCCGGCTGGTGGCGGACTGGTCAGACTGGGGAAGTTTGCCCAGCTGTCGCCTGAGCGCTTCTTCTGCGGGCAAAGAGGGGGTTCCAGCCGCTTGCCGCCTCTCGGCGGGGGCCGTTGGCTGTTGGCCCCCTAGGGTGCCTGGTGGTGCCTGTCTCTTGGGACCTTGCAACTGGACCCATTGCGCTTGAAGACTCCCCATTGGGCTCTGGCCCCAAACCTTCCAAAATGGGTGAAGGAGGTCTTGTTGTCACTTTCTGCGTCACTCTTCGTGGCTATCATGCTATTTTTCTGGCGCTATTGCTTTCTAACTAGTCCTGCAGAGAGTGTGTATGTGTGTGTGTGTGTGTGTGTGTGTGAAGTCTATAAAATTATGCCTGGGGTAGAAAATGTTGACAGAGAGAAGTTTTCCGCTCTTTCTCACAATACTAGAACCAGGGGGCATCCATTGGAAATGCTGGGGGGAAGAATTAGGACTAATCAAAGGAAACACTTCTTCACGCAACGTGTGGTTGGTGTTTGGAATATGCTGCCACAGGAGGTGGTGATGGCCACTCACCTGGATAGCTTTCAAAGGGGCTTGGACAGATTGATGGAGGAGAAGTCGATTTATGGCTCCCAATCTTGATCCTCTTTGATCTGCAAATGCCTTAACAGACCAGGTGCTCGGGAGCAGCAGCCGCAGAAGGCCCTTGCTTTCACCTCCTGCATGTGAGCTCCCAAAGGCACCTGGTGGGCCACTGCAAGTAGCAGAGGGCTGGACTAGATGGACTCTGGTCTGATCCAGCTGGCTTGGTCTTACGTTCTTATGTGTGTGGGGGGGGGGGTTGGCGGGCGCAGGGAGCCCAATTGAGGGAGAAAGTGCTGGTGGGCCAGATCATGCAATTTGCCCCTCTTGGGGGGTGGGCGGTGAAGGAGACTCGGAAAGGATGTTCACGGCTTATCCGCTTTCTCAGAACGTGGGGCCACCTCTTGATCTTTTGCATCCAGTGGAACCGTCTGCCAAAGTTTTTGACTGACGTGAAATTAAAAACAAACCCCTTTGATCCAGGGCATCTCGTGCTTGGCGATAAGCGGATCACGAGGCCCTGGGCCTCCCGTCAGAAAATTTTGCAGAGCCCCCCCTGCTGCGCCAGAGGAGTGTAAGAAAGAAAGGGGAGAAACGGGGTTAATCGGCCAGCCCATTCTGTGCTGTGACCCTGGAGAGCGGTGGCCACCGGTCTGAGCGGACAGTTTCTGACCTTGATTGACCTGTGATCTGAGTCTGTGTAAGGCAACTCTGTGTGTGTGAGTGTGAGAGAGTGAGCGGAGGAGGAGGAGGAGTTTGGATTTATATTCCCCCCTTTCTCTCCTGTAAGGAGACTCAAAGGGGGTGACAATCTCCTTCCCCCCACCCCACAACAAACACCCTGTGAGGTGGATGGGGCTGAGAGAG